>NW_027152029.1:1868563-1890715 GCF_004359215.1 Bremia lactucae | reverse complement strand
TTGTTAATCTATCTTTGTAAATGTTGTCTTAACTATAAACTAATACTAAACATGTAAATGAATTCTTATCTATCTTATCTCGTAACTCTCTTTGATTACTTCTACAGCTGATTAGTCTGCGGAATAAATAGACATAATGGTCTATACCTATTTATGGATAAGAATTCAGGAAATTACTATTTAAAGTAATTTCCTCCAAATATTATCTATCTTTTAGATAATATTAATTAACAACCTTTTAGTGTTAATTTCATGTAACGATACACCCCGTTACAACTTCCTTGCGTCGCTCGCGAGGCTCAGATCAAAAAACCAAAAAGTATCCGATCCTGTGATTAGAAAAATCCCTGCAACGCAGAGAGGAAGTGAAAAAGTGAATATATATTAGTGTTGTTAGTCTGTGAAACTCCTATGCTCTTTCCTATCTGGGTCCTCCTGTCCCTCAACAGTCGGTTGCGGGTGACTCTTCCAATGGGACGCCTCTCACAACTTTAACAAAGGATGTCAAGCGACTTCCAACATAATATTCACTGGTCAGGTTTATGGCCTTACAGTAGTGCCTCTTACCACGTTGCTTATTATCGGCCGAGTCGGGTATGGAATACAACTGTAGCGCAATCAACAATGAGTTGGATATGGACGATGTGTCCGTTTTGAAAGCACTCAAAGACAAGTTTAATACGAAGAAAGACAAGTTTAATACGAATAATAATAAAAATGACTTTATTTTGGTCTAAAAGTTGCCTCTTAACGTCATAGTTCACAGTGCGGACCGTGAGATGCAAGCACTTAGCTTTCTTCTATTTTCTACAGCTGTGGCGATGTTCTGTTTGGAGCGAAAGAGGCATCGTTATCGCGAGTGGTGCCAGCGGCTTACCCACAAGAAGCTGTCAGAATCGTATGGAACTAATTTTGTAATCCCTCGCTGCTTGTATTAACTTACTTTAATCATGATAGATCCGACCTCGGAACGTCATTTGGCTTAGATATTGGTGCGTATGGTAATTAAAAGTCCGTGTGGAGTCACTGACTTGCGCCTTTTTGCTGCTGTAGGGGGTACACTGGCTAAAATTGTCTATTTTGAGCGTCACGAGGCTACCAATTTGACTCTGAAGCGTCCGCGCTCCCGGTCGCTGGACGTTGCAGCTGACGAAATGAACGAGTTCCTACGAGAACATCAATCCTTTGGTAGCACAGGTGTCCAAGACATCAGATTGCGAATTCAGTTTAAGACGCTTAACGGAGTAGGTTTCCAAGCTACTTTCGGCGAAAATTACAACTTTGTTAATGAGGAGTTTGGTGCTGCTAGATTTTCCACTTTGTTCGGTTTGAAAGCAGCAAAACGCGAGATGCCATTGACTTTATCGTAAAATACGGAATTCATCAGTCTCTACGCACGCTGCCCTGTACGGGAGGTGGAGCGCACAAGGTTTGAATGACTGGTCAATGCTTTGAAAATATTTCAATTTTACGAATCTACGCAGTATGGATCTGTCTTCAAGGAGCTTGCCGGGATCGAGCTTGAAAAGTATGACGAGATTGACTGCACCATACTGGGGTTACACCTGCTACTCACAACATTGTCGGACGAAGTTTTTACATTTGAAGTATGAATTTGAGCGGTCTGTTGCGCAAGGTGGTTCGGAAAAGCTAAATACTTTGGTCGCAGGTCTTAGATTTTAGCTCTCTGGAAGCGCCGCGGGTAAAAACTATTTGTACCGATACGGATAATGACATATACCCATATCTGGTGCGTTGTGTGACATCAATAAATTTACAGATAGTGGCAATATATGGCCAAGATATCCTACTTACGTCGACTATTGTTTGCAGCTTGTGAGTATTGGGTCAGGCGTGAGTGTGTTGTATGTGATAAGGCCTGAGCAATATGAACGTGTGAGTGGTAGCAGTATTGGCGGAGGCACCTACTGGGGGCTTTGCCGTCTGATGACCCGTTGCGACACATATGATGAGGCGTTAGACTTAAGTGTCCATGGCTCCAACAAATCTGTCGATATGAGTGTAGGAGATATCTATGGCGGGGCTTATGATAAATTCAACTTGCCCGCTTCAACTGTAGCCAGCAGTTTTGGCAAACTAATCTTCGTGTCTCGCGGAAGTGTAAGCGACGCCGATTTAGCTCGGTCACTATTAGTGATGATCACTCAGAATATTGGCCAAGTCGCATTTCTGAACGCAACTTTGTACAAGACCAAAAACATTTTCTTCGTCGGAAATTTTCTCCGGCACAACAGGATTTCGTCTCGGACGCTGGCATACGCAATAAGCTTTTGGTCGAGTGGAGCAATGCAAGCGCGATTTTGCAAGCATGAAGGCTATCTTGGTGCATTAGGCGCCTTCTTGCGTCACGCAGAGGCCACTGACGCTCACGGCGACAAGTTTACATCTGCAACTCGAAGGCAGCAGCAGTCAACTTAAATGCCATTGCCCGCTTAATGTAGCATTTTTCTATTTACTAGACGTACTGTGCGTTCACTAGGTGCACACACACGCACTAAAGATGCTACCGAAGAATCTCTCAGCTATAAGAAGATAACTGTTGTAAGTAAGAACCGAGACGCATAAAATGGATCCTCAAAATAATTTTAAAGGAAAAATCCCGCGTATGACACGAATTGATTTTGTGACGTAGACTTGCTATTCACAACTGCCAATATTGGCATATCTCAGCACTGACAATTGGTAATAAGTTAGCGAAAGTGGCCGAATTTCGTCAAATGACCTTACCACAACGGACGCGAAAATTTTATAATACAACGATAAAGAACGATACTGCCGCTTTGTGATCTTGCAATTTGTGACGCATAGAAGTAGATCTGCGATTTGTCCCTATACGTTTTCAAAATGCTTAAAGCTCGTGCTATTTTCAAAATCTACGTTCAGCCCCGCAATTTCCGCCATACCGTTCGAGCTAAATCCTGATTGAAACCACTCGAGCGCAATCTGTTTGTTCTTTTGAAAGCACAAAATTGCTTCCACTAAAGCGGGATTATCGGCCATCGCGGCCTCGCGCGCAGGACCTTCTGTGCGCAAAAGCACTTTATAAAGATTGCTACGAATGGTCTCGCCACTGGAAGATGCAGCAGGCAGAGATAGCACCATTTCGGCATAAGGAGCGATAAGTGGAAAGCGAAGCTGGTTCGTTTTCCACCATAACAATGGATCCACATTGCGCTCCGAAACAGGAAGACTTAAAAATGCGCCCAACTCTTTTTCCCACGTCACCACCATTTCGTTTTCTACTTGCAGAGACGATCTTGAAGATTCAGAAGGAAGATGAGATAGCAGGTCATCATCTTCCTCGTCTTTGCCCGTTAGACAATGTGTTTCTTTCCCAACCGCATAAGTAGACGCTGCCACTCTTGCAATAGAGAGTGTTCCAGATCCTAATGGCCCCGTTGGATCAGATGAAGAGTGCATGGACTCACCTTCAGGCGTGAACATCCGGCGAAGAAAGATTTTACCGATCTCACACTCTGCCCTCGAGGACATGTAACAATATTCACGATTTTTGTAACGCGGATCAAATAGTGTTGCTGCATAGCAAACAGGTGGTAGCGAAGCAAATTGATCACGCAACTTCCTCGCCAGCATCTCAAAAAAATATTTCCACGGAGGAACGGACTCGTCTGCCGATTGTGCTTGCTTCTCTGCATACGTTACCAATGCCGCGGCGATCGTTGAGATACTAGAAATCCCATTTTTATTCACCTCCTTGTCACTGCCTGTTTTCTTGTTTTTTTCTCCTTCGAGGGCTTCTGAGTAGCGCGAAAATGGCCGCAATTTCTTCACCAGGAGTTCAATAAACTCCACACTTGAGGGCAGTAGGGACTCCACCGAATTCGCAATGGCAATTTTCTCAAGTATGGGTAAATGCTCCAAAAGCCTCCTAAGAAATTCGTAATAGGACACTAACTCATGCCGCTCTGGAAAGAGCTCGACATTTAAAAGAGGGCACTTTCGACTTATGGCAAGCACAGCGCCTTCATTAATTTCGAGCCGAGCGATAAACTTATTTATCTGACCAATTACATCTGGAAACGCCTTCGCGAAGATATCCTTACTTAAGCAAACACGCAGGTGATGCACGGCAGACGTGAGAAAAAGTGTGCTCTGTGCCGCTACGGGCGCAGTAACTCTCCCATCAAAGTTAATAGGGACGAAGAGCGATGAAAAATTGGACGCCGTAAGATTAAACTTCGCGGGTAATTCATCCTTGATTAAAGCGATAACCTTGTCTTTAATACCCATCCGTTCCAAGTATAAGTCGACAATAGTATTAATCGTCTCCACTCCACAAGACTCTTCAAGCGGTGCCGCTCCAACAGCAATTTCAAAAAGTCTGAAATTTACGCTAAAGTGAATCTTCACTGCCAAATACTGAGTCGGTCTAAGTAAAGCAGGCGACGGATGCTGCCACAGCTCAAGCGACACTGCGACGCTTTTAGCTCTCGTCAACACCATCTTAGCGGTTAAAAGCATGCTTTCTTGTAAAAATAGTATACATTTTCCGATTGTTTCTTCATTGGGCAGAGGTAACTTTTTGTCCCCAAGTACTTGACTCATGAGATATTCCATTCCTGATTTGGTGGCGAAGTTTAACGGCAAATTATCCATCAACGCCATAAAGGCCAAATCCTGCGTAAATTGGTCGGCATTAATCTGCACGGGTTGCGCTCCATAAGCGGAGCCGAGCGCTAAGCGCTGTTCCTTTGTGATCGCTAACCCTGAGAAATTTAAAGCCGGCGGCGGGTACGCATAGAAATTGGAAGCCGGATCTCTCTTAATAGGGGCCGTGAAGATGCCTGGGGAGCTACCAGCTGCTGCCACTGCGGCGGCTAAAGTCTGAGAATTTCCAGGTGGTGGATACATGGCTGCGGCGACAAAATCAACCCCCGATTGCCCGCCTGCAACGGCTTGCAACCCCATCTTCTGGCGCTTATGGTAGCGCTTAGTCTCGCGATGCTCTTCGCAAACGTTGTTGGCGTGTTGATGTGTGGGATCCGTGCGACCGGCCGTGCGTAGATGCGAGAGTAGATTGGACGAGTGGTGGCCCTTGATCACTCGCTCGCAAAACTTGCAAATGGAATTGCCCGACTGGTCCTTCTCAAAAAATGACCACACAGCTGATACACTGGCCGGTCCATTGGCCAAAGGAGGAACATTGCCCGCACAAGCAGATGAGGTGGTTGACACTGTAGACGAAGCCTGCAGGAATTCTGCACTGGCAGCAGGAATACGCTTGACCATTTTAATAAACCGGTACAGCACGGTAAAGTGGAAATGGCAAGAATGAGATGAAATAATTCTAAGCAAAATAAGATGATACCAAGCCAACTTCGGTAGTAATTACATGTGCGGAGGCGGTATTCCAATCAATATGCTGCTGTATTCAAAATTGGCATTGATAATCTCACCCTCCAGTTTTGCTATTTTCACCTCCCCAATTCTCGATTTTTCAAAGCAAACGCCATTTTTTGTCACGTTCAGAATGTAACGGGGTGTCCGTTACAGAAGTATTATTTCCTATAAGAGGAATTACAACTATTATTTCCTATGAGAGAAAATAAATAAAGAAGTACAAAATCAATATCTTTATTAATTTTGACCTAAATGGTTCCAATATTTCCAAATTGGGTAATATTGATGCAATAAGACATTAGCTCTATTGATTGGTTGTATTATGTCTAAGTCAACCCCGCCAATCGTTATGAGACACGATTGTGCAGCTCATCGATGGACGAAAGTGTCCTCGATAAGGAGACTCGGATTGACCGTGATACGCTCCAATCCTGGGAGTCTTTAAAGACAAACCCTCTATATAATGATTTGAAAGAATTTAAGAATGTTATCCCTGAACCAGTACCGTGGCGAGTTGCCTAAAAATAAAGGCACTCGACACGAAATCGGCCTAATCCCAGGTAGAAACACTGTGTCATGAAGCAAGACCATTGCCTCATGAACAAGCATTAGCGATCAACAAATTCTTTGCCGATCGCTTAGCAGCGGGCCATGTGAGAGAATGAACTTCCTCACATAGCTCTCCGATCGTCTATGTGCGTGAAGTAACAGAATGACGGCGGATTGTGGATGCACTCAATAAATTAAACGCTGTAACGGTTCCGGCTCAAACGCCGATACCAAGAAAAGACGTAATCATTGATGGTATGTCAAAGAGTACTATCTTTTCATCGATGGATCTGATGGATGGATTTTATCAGATCCTCATGTGTGAACAAAATATTCCGTTCACAGCAGTAAGCACCCCAAGCGTTATGCTATGAGAGTGGCTAGTCATGCCACAGAGAATTAGCGGCCGTAAACAGTCCACACCTCTCACAAGGAATGTCGAGATGGTTGTCTTTCTTCGCGAAGTATAACTTTTCCGTGGGGTATATAAACCAAGACGACTAATCTCGTCGCTGATCCCCTTTTGCGCCGGCCCGATTTTGAGCCGGCTGCGCAAATCAACAGTGAGCATAAGGCTACAATAAGTGTTCCGTCGTCAACATTACTCGATGACGTTAGAAAAGTTATCAAGAAGGTAAGACTATTAAAGGGTCGATGGACTACCCTAAAAATCCAACCTAACAATCCTTAAAAGGATAGTCGAAATTGTATAGATCATCAACAAATCGATGCACAACACGCAATGGGTTACTGTGTTACACAGCCATTGCTGGCGATACAACTCTTGTTGTCATCCCCGCCGATAATTATTTGCGCTTAGCCATCATGTATGAATTCCACGATGCATCAATGAGTGGCCATCGTGGACGTGAGAAGACCTATCTCACGATAAGCCGCTACTTCTACTGTCTGCGCCAGATTGATTTCGTCCGCAAGTACATACGTGCTTGCGAAGTTTGTCAACGGGTGAAGCCCAGTGCTTCATCCCGTGCTCCGTTACAACCTCTGCCTGTTCCGGCAGAATGTTGGAAGTACCCATGGAGCCGAAATATCGTGTCAATAAAGACACAAGCACATCCTTTGGCTCCGGTACTGCAGGAAGATGTACAATTCTGCTGAAAAGATCTTCAAAAACAAGAATACCAGTGTTTTTGTGTTCGTCGTCGGGAATCCGAAGACGAAGTCTATGAATACAGACTGGTTGCCCCGCGAGCCGGTCTGAGATCAAGGCCCTAGATTCACGGCGGAATTTTGGCGAACTGTGTTCAAATCACTTGGTACACAGTTAAGATGTCAACTTTTGATCATCCTGAAACAGATGGCCTGACGGAGCGGGCAAACCGTATCCTCAAAGAGATTTTTCAAAGAAACGTCCACTCTTTTACGAGTTGGAGCGAGTTCTTGTCGATGGCAGAATTTACCATCAACAATTCAGTGCATGCTTCTACAAAGCATGCACCGGCTTACGCCACTCATGTAAACCCACCTTGTTTGAGAGTGACTCTTATTCAAGGGGGAGGGGCTCGCTCGAGCAAAGAACCTTCTAGCTCTTGCTCGTCACGCATTAGCACTAAAGTCAATGCGAAGGATACCAATGTTGATTTAATTAACATTGAAGTGGACAAACTCAGTTATAACAATAATGCTATTGCTAACTTTGACAACGATGCTGAAGACAAACAATATTATTAATGAGGACGATAATACTCTCAATAATGAAGAAATTGATATTTCCGCAGTGCAAGCTGGCCGCACTGAAAAAAATTAAACTGAGTCAGCAGGTGAGTTCCTATTTGTTAGAGAAGCAGTGGTCCGTTTCGAACAGGATTTCATCGCTGATGCGGTGGACCGAAAGAAACGGAACTCTGACAAAAATGGTAGAGTTAACATACTTTCATTTAATGTTAATGACCCAGTCCTACTGTCTACGGTAACCCTACCATAACATGTAGTGACGAATGTAGGCAGTAATCTATTACGCTCAGGCATATCGGCCCATTTCGTGTACCACATCGCCAAGGCAATGCTAACGCATCCTACGTTTTACGTTGGGCCTCTCCGCCCGTACCATCAGTACGAGGCTTCCTCCGATTCCGGATTACAGCAGAACGGTCAAGAGCATCCACCAAAGCCTGATGGCTCCGAGCCAAATACTTGTTGTTTCGAAACAGAGTCTAATTCTCCGAAATCAGACGATCCACTCTTTCCTCCAAGGAAGAGATCTTCTGACGAGCTGTCACCAGCTCGTTTTGAAGGAATTGATGTGTCATTTCGTTTCTTGTAGAGAAGGTATCAGTCGAAGCGGTGTGTTTTGATGCGTTCTAAGACAATGCACCTCGAGGCCAGCTTGCAGGGCGGGTCTCAAGCACGAGCTTGAGGCATTCAAGAAGTTGTAGCATTTGCTCAATGCATCAAAGTGCGGCCAGTTGATCAGTCGTAACCTCAGCACAATTATTCAACTGGTTACGAGAAGCGTTGTGAACCGTCACCGCTAACTTGCGGCGACGGGATCGCTCAGGATCAAGATCCTCCCTTAAATAATAAAGGGTATGATCCAAATCACGATCATGGTTCGGGCTCGTCAATCGAGGCTAACTCGATCTTTCCCCCCCCTCCACATCAACTGATGGATTCAGGTGGTGAAAGGTGTCTTCTTGTAGAACGCTTCTCGAACCACCGTGGGTTCGAACGAGTTATCTTGTTCGTTGGTGAAGGTACCCACCCTTGCATGATAGTTGGGAACCTCCCTCCCAACTGATGAAACGGCTCCTACTTCCCACTACTGTTTTTAAAAAAGCAATGAATATATTCAAATTCGCAAACTAAACTTATTATTCGCTATCAATTATAATTGTGATATCAATACCCTTAGTTTTCCATGAAAACGACTAGTTAATCATCAAAAATAAAGAGAAATTACACAGAATAAGACACTTTTTATCGGAAATTCACAGAATTGGACATCGTTTCCCAGAGGTTATGTATGAACCCAAGTGTGATGGGGCACACATTGATTGGAGAACCGTTGTTGTGGTACATTTACTTTATAGGTAAAAATTATCCTATTCTAAAATAGTTAATTACTTAGATCCCATTTATTATGGGTTACAAATGTGGTCGCCGCCAGATATAAATCTGGTGGCCGAAATCTTTACTTTAATTAGCTAGGGTAAGGTTTTAGATTAAATAAGTAAATAAAGTGCAGTTCCCCTTTTGATCTTTAAGCATTAAGTGCCTTCCTAAGGCTTGCGCATCGATCTGTAAGAGATAGAAGCCTTTCTAAGGTATACACTCTTGGGCACTAGTTGCCCCTTGGTTCTACGAACCCCTGAATCCCTTGAACTAGAATTCATGAAGCTTTAATAGCTTGTACGACTCCCTGAAATGTTAAACCCATTTGTAACGGGGTACTGCCGACTTGTACTGCTTCAGTTCAAGTCCATTTCGCACTGCCTCAGTGCGAGTGGTGCCTCACGTCGCTTCACATACACTAGTACGTGCAGAGGAAGACTCTCTTAAAAACACTTGCTTTAATGAGGGTTAATTAAAACCTTTATTAATATAATTAAGTTCTTCTTGTCTATCTACTTAATACTAACTTAATTATAAACTAATACAAAACATGTACTAAAAACTTGTCTGTCTTTCTCTTTGCGCGCGTCCACCGCTGACTGGAAAGCGGAGAAAGTAGATATAATGGTCTATAGCTACCAATGGATAAGCTTTTAGAATATTACCATGTAAAGTAATATTCTCCAAATATATTTTCTATTTTTTAGATAATATACTAATTAACAACCTTTAAGTGTTAATTTCATGTAACGATACACCCCGTTACACCACACTCGGGTGTGGTTCACATTTGTGAACCAATCCTTGTGTATGTGATGCACATGGGTGCATTCACATTAGGAGGGATGTCGGCTAGCGTCATCCGTAACGAGATATCTAGAAGCTCGCAATACATATTAAGTGTTATCTGTAGAGATGACATTTTTATTCGTAAAAAGAGGTATTTATGTTTAGTGCGATTATAAATAAATTAGTCTGAAAACTACTTCCTACTTGGTAAGTGCGCACGAAGAGCCGGATTACCGCTCCCGTGACGACACTTAACTAAAGTACTTAGCTCGTTGGGTAAGGTCGCTTAGGCGCCCACCAACATCCTCACTGCACGAGAGAGAAGGCGGTCGAACCGCTTCCTCGTTGTGCTAGGGTTTGTGTCTAAGTAGAGCGTGGCCACATTACGACGTACCCGCCTACATCTTCTCGCATGCCCCTTAAAGAGGGTTAAATGGAAACTGTATTAATATTGTAATGGGGCACTACGACTTGTACTGCTTCAGATACAAGTCCACTTCGCACTGCTTCAGTACAAGTCCACTTCGCACTGCTTCAGTACAAGTCAACTTCGCACTGCTTCAGTTGCGAGTGGTACCTTACGTTATTTCGCGTACACTAGTACGTGCAGAGGAAGACTTCTCTTTAAGGAAAGAGGGTAAAATGAAAACTGTATTAAAATAATTAAGTACCTCTTTTCTATCTGTTAACTCTAACTTATTATAACTAATACTAAACATGCAACTGAATTCTTATCTTATCTGTCTCTCTCTTCTGTTTATCTCTACATCTGATTAGTCTGCGGAATAAATAGATATAATGGTCTATACCTATTTATGGATAAGAATTCTGAACATTACTATATAAAGTTATATCCCTCAGATATTTTCTACCTTTTAGATAATATAGTAATGAACAACCTTTAAGTGTTAATTTCATGTAACGATACACCCCGTTACATCACCCCTCCCTTAAACGACAATCACTCTGACTGTCATTGGATGGAGTGGTCACTATGTGACCACTTAATTTTTAAAATAATGTTGATTGATCAGAACCGTCATTTTAAATTCCATCGCATGAAGAATAAACTCATGTGGGATGTCGATAGTGCTGCGCCTTCGGCTGCGGTTCGTGCAGCCGCGGGTGATGCACTGTTATCTCTTGCGGCAGACGGAACGTCTGCCGTAGTGTCTTTCACTCGCACAACACTAGATGTTGCGAGTGCACGTGGTGATTCACCACGTGAATACGACCCCTCTTTTGAGGTCGACTTCGAATGCGAGTCGAACGAAATGGCCGACTCGCGGAGAATGGAACAGTCGCCAGATAGACGTCAGGCGGCTGACTATGAGCCTTCGAACGAGAGGTGGACGTGAGAAAGCGTATCTCACAGTAAGTCGCGACTTTTACTGGCCCCGACAGTATCAGTTCGTGCGCAAGTACATTCGTGCTTGCGAGGTATGTCAACGGGTAAAGCCTAGCCCTTCATCCCGTGCACCTCTCCAACCCCTACCACTTCCGGCAGAGTGTTGGCAGTCCGTATCTATGGACTTCGTCTTCGGATTTAACAAAGACGATCACAAAAACACTTGAATCCTCGTTTTTGTAGACAGATTCAGCAAGATGGTAGATTTTGCTGCAGTGCCAGAGTCTATCACGGCTCCGGACTGTGCCCGTGTCTCTATTGACGCGGTATTCAATTCCACGGCTTACCCCGTAAACTGGTCTCGGAAAGAGGTCCACGGTTTACGGCGGAGTTTTGGCAATCCGTGTTTCGATATCTCGGAACACGGTTGACTATGTCAACTTCTGATCAACCGGAGACGGATGGTCGGACGGAACGAGTAAATCGCGTCCTCGAAGATATACTTCAAGGTTACGTCCAATCGTATCCGAATTGGGACGACTATTTTTCCGATGGTCGAATTCGCCCTCAACAATTCGGTGCATGCGTCTACAACGCGTACCCACCCAATTAGAGGTATCCTCTAGTCTAAGGGGGGGGACTCGCACGAGCAAAGCCTTTCCGGCTCATGCTCATCACGCGTCGAAGTTACCAACGACGCGAGTGATATCGATGTCGAAGCAATCGACATCGAAGATGAGAAGATCTCATGGCAGTACGCACAAAGCGCACTAAAATAGACAAAATAATGGGTCAGCAGAAGAATTTCTGCTGGCTCCAGAATCAGTAGTCCGTTTCGTACAGGATTCCATTGCTAACGCAGCGAGCCGTCAGAAATGGAACGCAGACAAGCATGGAAGTGCAAACGTTAATTCATTTAAAGTTAATGACTTAGTACTACTCTCTACGGTAAGCTTACCTAAGCGTGTAGTCACTAATGTGGGTAGCAGTAAACTGCTAATAAGTTCATGGGCCTTTACGTGTTCTGCATCGCAGAGGCAACGCCTACACAATAGAATTGCCACGTAGAATGCAAACGCATCCTTTCCTTTAACACCGCATCAGTTACCTCTCCTAGAAGCTTATTCATTCAGTGTCTGCGCAAAGCTACTGACTTTGCGTATCCGTCAAATAATCAATGCTGACGTCTTACCAACCAGGTTTTGCTCAAAATAAATTATTTTGAACACCATCTTATAAAAAAGGATCATAATGTTCCCCTAGAAGAGAGGTCGCTAGCGCTGAAAGCGATTTAAGTTCAAACCCTATTTTTTAATCAGTGGACCATTATCAAAGAAAACTGTGCACATTTTGCTCGCCATCACGGCAAAGCGAGTCATAGACCTGGTCAAAGTCTTGAACACGAGATCAGTAAAGATTATTGTCAAGAATCCTGAACTTCAAAGACTCTACTTCCCATTTTGCTCGATATTTTATAATTATAAAGATAATTTTACTGTCGGCAACACTAGGCTCCATTCCCCTGCTGCGCTTCCACAATTTTCGGAGTCAGAAATAGGCGGTACGTGTCTTGAACGTCTTAATCGCTTCACCACTTTGCGGCTTCATGGGTCTTTTGATTGTCTAGCATCGGCTTTGGCACAGCAGATAGCAATAGCTAGTACTTAAAGAAAAAGAAAACCGGTATGGAAACATTCCTTTTTAATATAGCCACACCCCTCAAAAAGCAAAAGAAAACTACTACTAATAATAGGAAAGGTATTGCCACCCCCATTAACACTGAACAATATTTTTGCGCTTATTTCAGGGTGTGTATCGCTACAACTTCGCCAACATTTATATGCGCTTGTTTTAACCTTCTTGATTGCAGGTCCCAAATCTTCGATTTTGTGGCACTTGTTCCGTCCTTTCAATGTACTCAAACGGTGACGGATCGCGTTTGGTATTCTTTGATCCATTGGCCGTCCACATGTAGCCACTGAGGCCGGATCATTTATCGATGTGCTTGAAATAGATCGTTTTTGGCGTATCTTTGAGCCCTTGCTTCTGTACCCACCACCATGAGCGCAAGCAAGCCAAAAGTTCTGCTGTCTCGCCGGTTCTTACTGTTGTGTGGTATAATCAGTATTTTTTCTAAAGTACTACGAATTCTGGGAGTGCCCACTACTATGTACGGGATGTCCCGTTCACGCATAAGGATCTGATAAATAGTGAATTAATTTATTATTAGGTGTATTAACAACTTTTTATAACATAAGAACAATTGAATATTTTAATACTTTTGCTGCTATTTCTAGTGTTAATTTTTCTTAAATCATATATTAAGTATTTTTGATATATGCTCTCTTGAAAAAAAACTAAAAACAGAAATAGCAGCAAAAGTACTAAAATATTCAATTTCGGAATTTGTAGGCCTTCGTGCGTAATTTCTTCGTTGAATACCCTTTTTGAGATGCAATGCCTCCTCCGCTTCCTCATGGGTCTCATAAATGAGCTCTAGGGGTGGAGCAAGCAGCATGATGAAGACCGAGAGTGTCGTCGAACCACGAATAATAACTAAATCTACGCCAGCTAGTGGCTTCATTGCGGCAAATCTCCTTGACCTTGCTACTCAGGTTACAGGATTTAATCTCACGGGAATTGTGATATTTTTTACGCAGGTACCTCGAGATAATTTTCGCTTAGCAAGCAGATTCTCGCTTGGACAGCAAAGGCGGTATCACGGTTTGCATCCGCGTTGGATAATGAGTTGTAAATAAAGCTTCAATACCAGTATAAATGCACCGTAGAAAACTGACTGCGCCATGAGCACTGAGTCTTCTTGAAGAAATATAATGAATTGGTAGCAGGCCACAAAATAGCAATTTATGTACTGTTTTTAATAATCCCAACTATATCTAAAAAAATCGTTCACGTCCAAGACTGTATATGTAGCGGGGCACTACGACTTGTACTGCTTCAGTTGCGAGTGGTGCCTTACGTTATTTCACGTACACTAGTACGTGCAGAGGAAGACTCCTTTTTAAGGTAACTAGCTTAAAGAGGGTTAAATGAATACTGTACTAATATATTAAGTATCTCTTCTTTCTATCTGTTAACGATAACTTAATTATAAACTAATACTAAACATGCAACTGAAATCATATCTTATCTTATCTTATCTTATCTTATCTGTCTCTCTCTTTTGTTTACATCTACAGTTGATTAGTCTGCGGGATGAATTGATATAACTGCCTATACCTATTTATGGATAAGATTTCTGAACATTATTATTTAAAATAATATCCTCCAAATATTATCTACCTTCAAGATAATATATTTGTTAATAACCTTTAAGTGTTAATTTCATGTAACAATGCACCCCGTTACATCACCCCTCCCTTAAACGACAATCACTCTGACTGTCATTGGATGGAGTGGTCACTATGTGACCACTTAATTTTTAAAATAATGTTGATTGATCAGAACCGTCATTTTAAATTCCATCGCATGAAGAATAAACTCATGTGGGATGTCGATAGTGCTGCGCCTTCGGCTGCGGTTCGTGCAGCCGCGGGTGATGCACTGTTATCTCTTGCGGCAGACGGAACGTCTGCCGTAGTGTCTTTCACTCGCACAACACTAGATGTTGCGAGTGCACGTGGTGATTCACCACGTGAATACGACCCCTCTTTTGAGGTCGACTTCGAATGCGAGTCGAACGAAATGGCCGACTCGCGGAGAATGGAACAGTCGCCAGATAGACGTCAGGCGGCTGACTATGAGCCTTCGAATGAGAGGTGGACGTGAGAAAGCGTATCTCACAGTAAGTCGCGACTTTTACTGGCCCCGACAGTATCAGTTCGTGCGCAAGTACATTCGTGCTTGCGAGGTATGTCAACGGGTAAAGCCTAGCCCTTCATCCCGTGCACCTCTCCAACCCCTACCACTTCCGGCAGAGTGTTGGCAGTCCGTATCTATGAACTTCGTCTTCGGATTTCCCAAAGACGATCACAAAAACAATGAAATCCTTGTTTTTGTAGACAGATTCAGCAAGATGGCACATTTTGTTTCAGTAACAGACTCAATCACGGCTCTGGGCTGTGCCCGTGTCTTTAACGACACAGTATTGAAACCCCACGGTTTATCCCGTGAATTGGTCTCAGATAGAGATCCACGGTTCACGGCGAAGTTCTGGCAATCCGTGTTCCGATCTCCCGGAACACGGCTGACTATGTCAACTTCTGATCATCAAAAGACAGATTGTCAGACGGAACGCGTTAATCGCGTCCTCGAAGAGATACTTCGAGGTTATTACGTCCAATCGTATCCGAGTTAAAGCGAGGTTTTACCGATGGTCGAATTCGCCATCAATAATTCGGTGCATGCGTCTACAACGCATACAGCGTCCTTCGTGAATGGCTTACGCCAACCACGCATACCCACCCAATTAGAGGGATCCTCTAGTTTAGGAGGGGGGGGACTCGCACGAGCAAAAACATTTCTGGCTCATGCTCAACACGCGTCGAAGTTACCAACGACCCGAATGTTGTCGATGTCGAAGCAATTGAAATCGAAGATGACAAAACTCTCATGGCAGTGCGCACAAAGCGCACTGAAAAAGACAAAACAAATGAGTCAGCAGAAGAATTTCTGCTGACTCGAGAATCAGTAATCCGTTTCGTACAGAATTCTATTGCTAACGCAGTGGCCTTCAGAAACGGAACGCAGACAAACATGGAAGAGCAAACGTTCTTTCATTCAAAATTAATGACCTAGTACTACTCTATACGGTAAACTTACCTAACCGTGTAGTCACTAATGTGGGTAGCAGTAAACTACTACCCAAGTTCATTGGGCCTTTCCGTGTACTGCATCGCAGAGGCAATGCGTACACAATAGAATTGCCACGTAAGATGCGAACGCATCCTACCTTTTTCGTAGGTCGGCTCCGCCCGTACCATCGCTACGCGTTTCTTCCGAGGACGGATTTGACCACACTTTCAAGAATCCCTATAAGATTCTTGTGGTCACGAACCAAATTCTCATGCTGAATCTGGAGATTCTCATGTCGGGTCCGAAGATTCTCGAAACCGCGATGAGCTGACGATAGCTTATCATGAAGAGCGTAATAATTCCGTTCGTACTCCAACACGGAGTACGCACTCTTCGAACGGTCTGCCAACCGTTCGATATGGTCAGCCTGCACCGTCTGCTCTAACGAGCGACGCTTACCGCGCTCGTGATCAAGTCCCTCCTCCAATTCATGGACGAAGCGATCGAGTTTGTCGATCTTCGACTCTAGATCTGACACATCGGATCTAATTTTCCCTCCCTTGACACAACCATTGATGGATTCCCGACGTGGTCAACGTTTCCTTGGGAACGTATCCAAAACCACCGTGACAATATTTTTAATAATGAAATAGTTCGTATTTTACCTAAAACTAATTTTAATCTGGGGCAACTATTTTACATGGGCGCACCATTCAATAGTTTTTGGTGATAGGGGAAATGCTATTTTAAGTTTTGTTATTACAATAACACACCATTTAATATGTTAGTGTGAACGTTGTTTATATTACATGTTAATATTAAAGAATTAATAATAAATATAATATTATAGTAGTAAAATTTTAATAATCAATTTTTTTTGAATACTTTGATTTTTCTTATAAAAAACACCATGTGAAGGGGCAGCGAACGAGTTATCTTGTTCGCTGGCGCGGTTATGTCTCGTTCCCAGCTGATTGTTGACGTTGAGGGCCTCGTCCGTCAGTATGACGAGACTTATCCGATGGGTCAGAAGGTCCATCGGAAAACACGCGCCCCTAGCGCCTGTAAATCGATTGCGAAATGTCAATTGCATCGCGCATCTCGATAGAGATACGAGCCCTTCCCCAGGGCGAAGAAAGGGAATAGACATCCCCTTTTACTCGCTTCGTGTTGTCAACACAGCACGGACAGGGGTCACCCAACGTGAGGCATGGAAGTCCTGCCTCACGTGACAACCGATGCAATTTATATCTTTCACCGGTTGGAGTTCGTTTCTCAAACTTAACGCGAATCGCGTTAAGTCTTTGAAGCCAGGCTTTGCGTCCAATGTCTTTGACATTGCGAATGAACGCGCTCCAGGCTTGCATAAGCGAGACTTTATCTCGCTTATTGTTGCCACTAAACCATCGATGCTTGAAAAAAGCATCGAGATAAAAACCTCCCTCAGCGCGAAACTTCTTCGCGCTGGGATCAAGGTCATGTAGCTTTGTCGTAATAAATAAGGGATATTTATTGTGAGGAGTAGTATCTCCAGGCAAGCTATTAATTAGCTGTTCGGGCAAAAGCCGGCTTCTTCTCAGGGGCACGACGAGACATTTTAGTGTCTACGATCCCCTGAGTAATACCCACCGAAGCAGGGGTACCACACGAACTTTTATTACGATGGCTTACGCCATCGTCATCACAACGCACAGAAACATGTGCGGGTGACGGCACGGGAGACGGTACTGGCGATGAGGAATCATCCTCATCGTCGGAATTGAACATGCTGTAGCGCATGCTACCAGCATGTCTACCGAATGGGCCCCCTCATTCGAAGGCTCATAGTCAGCTGCCTGACGATGATCAGGTGACTGTTCTGTTCTAGTGTTTTAAAGAGAGTCTTCCGCTGCACGTACTAGTGTACGTGAAGTGAAGTGAGGCACCACTCACACTTAGGCAGTGCGAAGTGGACTTGAACTGAAGCTGTAATGGGGCACACATCGGTTGGAGAACCGTTGCTGTGGTACATTTACTTTATGGGTAAAATACCCTTTTATCTAATTTTAAAATAGTTAGTTGCTTAAATCCCATTTATTATGGGAAAACAGATGTGGTCGCCGCCAGATATAAATCTGGCGGCCAAAATCTATTTAAATCTAGCAAGGGTAAGTTTTTTTTAATTAAATAATTAAATAAAGTGCAGTTCCCCTTTTGATTTTATGGCGTTAAGTGCCTTCCTAAGGCTTGCGCATTGATCTGTAAGAAATATTAGCCTTTCTAAGGTATATCCTCTTGGGCACTGGTTGCCACTTGGTTCTACGAACCCCTGAATCCCTTGAGCTAGTATTTCTTAAGCTTAGATAGCTTGTACGACTTCCTGAGTTGTTGAACCCGTTAGTTCAATAGAACTAAGTGACTCTTTGAGTCGGAAAGTCTTCGTCTGGGTTTAGGAGCGAGGTAGCTTTGCTACACCTGGTAGCACTCGTAGATAATCTACGTCTGAGTCTTTACAAGACTAAATCCTCAAGAAAATGGAAGAGGGTTCAGAATTGTCAGAAGAGCAACGCGCCGCTTATGACAAGCTCAAAACCTTATTTGGGCTTAAACACGTGAATTTTATTATCTCCCAGGGACCAGAGGTCCTGCATGCGAGGCTTGAAGCCATCATGCGGTACGAAGCCTCCCTGATCGGTCAGGTACAGGACCACTTAGCGGCATCTATGCCAACCCGGTAGATCTCTGTACCTGACTCAGAGCCGAAGGCACGCCCTCTAACTGTAAATGTGAAGACATTTGAGGGAAAAGAGGGAAAAATTCTCCCTTTTTGGATTACGCAGATGGAAATGTCCATTGATTCCGCCTTGTTTTTAACAGAACGGCAGAAGTGGCTTTGGCAATTTCCAAACTTAGAGGTAGAGCCATGGAGTGGGCACTATCGTACAGCACGTCTATAAACGACGCTTTTTTTCTCATGGGATTCCCTGAAACAGCAAATGACCAGCATGTTTGCACCGCCTGATCAGACTTTTCGCATGCGATCACGGCTCCGAGTGACTCGACGGGGTAAAAGAACCCTAGGGGACTTTTTTCCAGGAGTTGAGAACTCTCATTGCATAAATGCATCAAGACTTGGTGCAAGAAGCAATTGTAGTAACCATCTTTATGGGGGCTCTCAATGAGGGCGTTGCCCGGACGGAGTTATTCTGATCTCATCCTGCTACTTTCGAAGAGGCAGTTGCCATAGCGCTACGCGCCGAGTTCGACTTTAAGTCTGCTCGCGATAGCACGCTTGTTTACTGAACAAGCTCTTCGAGCACATGGGTACCGTCTAATAGAGCGGAATCCATGGATTAAGTCTTTAAGCCTCGATGAGGAAGGAGAAGAGGCTCTTCAAGTTGTGGAACAGCATAAGATCATCCGTAGATGCTATATGTGCGGAAGCACGAAACATGTACGTCCGGTCTGCCCCCTACGAAATTCGCGTAAAGCTCGGAAGAGCTCCAACTCCGACCTATACCAGAGATCTGGTACGGTGCGGGAAAACGTCGATACCCAGTAGGTGCGGGGCGCCCTACTGGGGGAGATCTAGGCTCTGTTGAACCTCTAGGAGGTGAGAACAAACAGAACCTAGCCCCGATTAGCTCGGTGCTTAATGGCATGGGGCGAGAGTACAAGCCTGGATTGCTAGTCGCTCAAGCGACTGTAAAGGGCTTTGATAAGCCGTGGTCAATTTTAATTGACTCAGGAGCGTCTTGCAATTATGCTTGACGCCTTTCCCTTAAAGGAAGTCAACAATACGTTGAGGCGCTTAAAGCGCATGGAGGTGATACAATTACTGTTAGCTTAGCGACTGGGACTCGTGTCACTGTTCCCAAAGTTCTATTGAGCTTAGGTATAAAGTTTCTGGATTTTGACAATATGGAACGCTGTCTCGTCCTTGATTTGGATTCCAGATATGATCTCATCCTTGGTGTGGCCTGGTTAGAACACCTTGAGCCATGGATCGATTGGAGGTTTAAGACCTTAGGCGCCACGCGCAATGTTCCTAGCAAAGTTTTAGATAGTCATGAACCCACCTTCGCTAGGCAACAAAAGCGCTATTGGCGCGGTTCATTGAATGAGTCTGTCAGTGTTTTAGACATTGGCATGTCTGAGTTAATAAACTCTACTGTTACAAACATTAATTCTGAGCCCGACTCAGCAGAAATAAGTCGAACGGCACGTACTCCGTCGAGTGACACTCGTTGTAATAACGATTCACTGAATGCTAAAGCATTGTTGACCTAAGGCCGAATCATCAAGTTTCTGAGATACGTGGAGTAACACGTCTAAGTGCACCGAGTATGGTCGGCCGAGGTGGCATCATACTGAGTGTCAGTAGTGACACTGTTGGCGGTTCGTCAGGACCTCAAGAGTGTAATATCCCTGAGATACGTGGAGTGGCACGTCTAAGTCCACCGAGTGTGGTCGGCCGAGTTGGCACCATACTGAGTGTCTATTCTGACACTATTGGCGGTTCGCCAGGGCATTTTTTTGGGTCAAACCCTTCTAATGCACGTAAAGTGACACGTAAACGCTCGCTGGATAAGGAAGTTGAGTTACCTAACTCCTTGTTGGATGTCAAATTAGACACCATGTCTTGTATAGAACCAATACAGGCTGGAAAATCCGGGGACGTGAATGTCCTGGCCTCTAAGAGGCGTATTGTCTCCACTCCAAGACAGGATGGACACGAAGCGTGTATACCCTCACAAAGTGATACGAGTGAGCGATTACATACGCTTGTAAATGGTGTAACCGGTAACATTGAGGGGGGGGGGGGTTAGCCTTGAGGCAATCCGTTCGTTTCATGCTCTTTTAGAGCTAGACGAAATGTCTTTTGATGAGTGCGGCCGAGCCTTAAAGGCTGGCGACTGATCTGAGATGGTGTTCATTTGACCAACAATTGAGTTAAACTCATCGTCACTTCTAGACGAAGCTGTCCTGGATGACACAAAAGCTGCACTTAGTGCGCGAAATGGGTCACCGAAAAGATCCTACGGATCCCTTTTGTTCCTTGATTAAGGAATTCCAAGATGTGGTATGTAATAATCCACCATCTGTTTTACCTCCGGATAGAGGTGTTCGTCATGAAATTGACTTGGTTCCGGGAACCAAACACTGTGTCACAAGACAATGGCCTTTACCAAGGGAGCAGTGTGACGTCATTAACGATTTCTTCCGTGCTAAGCACGAGGCTGGAATGGCACGAGAGAGCAAATCTCCTCATTGACACCGACATTTTGTGTCAAAAAGCCAAATGGTAAATGGCGCATTGTACATGCTTATAATAAGCTTAATGCTGTCACTATACCAGCACGAACCCCCATTCCTAGAAAGGATGTTCATCATAACAATATCGTGGGATGTAAAATGTACAGTGCATTAGACTTAGTCGATTGTTACTACCAATTGCTCATGCGAGCTAGCGATATCCCGCTTACAGCGGTTAGCCCCCCAAGCGGCATGTTATGGGAGTGGCTGGTTATGCCACAAGGGCTTTCCAACGCCCCGGCAACATTTAATCGTCTAGTGACGCAACTGTTTCGCCCTCATCGAGGTTATGCACAGACTTATTTCGATGACATTTTTGTCCATAGTCGTGCGGAGCAGGGTCGGTCGGATATGGACAACCATTTCGACCATTTGCGAGCAGTGCTCGAGTGTATGCGCACAAATAAATTGTATGCCAATGCATCTAAATGCATTTTTGGCGCAGACGAAATTCCTTTTTTAGGATGCTTCATTGGAAAGCGAGGCCTTAGAGCGGATCCCGCTAAGGTAAAAGCCATAGTAGATTGGCCGGTTCCTAAAAACCAAAAGGATTTGCGTAAGTGGTTGGGTCTCGCCAATTATTTACACAAATATAGCGAAAATTACGCTGATATGGCTAGGCCATTATCTAATCTCCTTAAAAAGGATACAGAATGGTGCTGGACTAGCACCGAAAATAATGCTTTTCGAGCAGTTAAGGATAGTCTTATCCATGCCCCGATTCTGGCACTGCCAAACCCAAATTGGCCTTTCAGTGTCGTCTGTGACGCATCAGATTTTGCCATTGGCAGTGCTCTGTTACAAACAGATGTTGATGGGCATGAACGTGTTATTGCGTTCGAGTCTAGACAGCTTAAAGCTGCGGAAAAGAACTACCCAGTTCATGACAAAGAGTTACTTGCTATGAAGTATGCTCTCGTCAAGTTCAGAGTTCATCTGCTCGGCTCTAAGCCGTTTGTGAT
>NW_027152029.1:1862727-1868195 GCF_004359215.1 Bremia lactucae | reverse complement strand
GTCTAGTGACGCAACTGTTTCGCCCTCATCGAGGTTATGCACAGACTTGTTTCGATGACATTTTTGTCCATAGCCGTGCGGAGCAGGGTCGGTCGGATATGGACAACCATTTCGACCATTTGCGAGCAGTGCTCGAGTGTATGCGCACAAAAAAAATCTATGCCAATGCATCTAGATGCATTTTTGGCGCAGACGAAATTCCTTTTTTAGGATGCTTCATTGGAAAGCGAGGCCTTAGAGCGGATCCCGCTAAAGTAAAAGCCACAGTAGATTGACCGGTTCCTGAAAACCAAAAGGATTTGCGCAATTATTTACAAAAATATAGCGAAAATTACGCTGATATGGCTAGGCCATTATCTAATCTCCTTAAAAAGGATACAGAATGGTGCTGGACTAGCACCGAAAATAATGCTTTTCGAGCAGTTAAGGATAGTCTTATCCATGCCCCGATTCTGGCACTGCCAAACCCAAATTGGCCTTTCAGTGTCGTCTGTGACGCATCCGATTTTGCCATTGGCAGTGCTCTGTTGCAAATAGATGTTGATGGGCATGAACGTGTTATTGCGTTCGAGTCTAGACAGCTTAAAGCTGCGGAAAAGAACTACCCAGTTCATGACAAAGAGTTACTTGCTATGATGTATGCTCTCGTCAAATTCAGAGCTCATCTGCTCGGCTCTTAGCCGTTTGTGATATCAGGCTATAATCCGTTCTATGTAAACGGTCTACCCACCCACGCGTTCCATTGACGATACACTGCGTGGCTCAGGGCTTGGTGGGGGAGAAGTAGCCGATAGGCTTGCTGATATCAGCCCTGTTACCGTTCGAAAACAAGTAAGCGAGTTTCTCGAGACGCGATTTGGTTTTTTTAAACATGTAAGGGATATATCTGGCGGCGACCACATTTGTTACCCATAATAAATGGGATTTAAGTAATTAATTATTTTAAAATTAGATAAAAGGGTATTTTACCCATAAAGTAAATGTATAACAACAACGGTTGTCCAACCGATGTGTGCCCCATTACACGCTCCCCATCAGATTCTGACACCGAGTGACAACATTCGCTTCACTTCCTTTTTTGAGTTTGGAACCTAAACAGTTAACCGTTTGGTTGTGCTTTTCCTTCCTTTTTTTATCGCATGACAATCAATCGTGAGTCACAGACTCTTAGCTCCTTCCTCGACGATGAGGGAATGGTGGACTTTGAAATTCACTCTCCATCAGAGGAAGAGGAAAAAGAGCGTCGTTCTCTCACGCCTTCTCCTCCGAATGAACGTCGGCGGGGCCCCGAATCCGTTCCCAGAACGTGGTGCCGCTGATGTATTAACTGCATTGAGCAGGAAACGGGACCCTGAGTCCAATATCATTACGAATCCGTTCGATGAAGAGCAAGAGCGGATAATACTCAGAGAGGAAAGAGATCGTCGACGGGCTGCCGAGACAGCGAAAGCTAAAGCTCATAGTGAATATAGATTCACTCCGCTTAGTGCGGACAGCGTTTCAAAGAGATAGCGGGTCACAGCTTGGGCACCTGGATCTCCGGTGACCCGGCGAGGACGCCGGAGGAGATCTCTGCCCGCGACGCTCTTCATAAGCAATTTCTTACGCCAAAGGTAATGACGCGAAGCCAGTATCTGACGCGTTTACGTGATCAAGCCCGTGGGGCTTCGGTGACCTCCATGAGCGAAATTCCGATCGTTATGTTTCCAAACGACACAAGTAGTGAAAACGAAGTCTCATTTGAGAACTGGATCCACCGGGCCCGCCGACTTCGTAATATTTGGAATATCATAGAGTCTGCGGATAGAGGTGATGTTCGTTTGAAACGGAAGCTTCGCTTCGATTTCGCTAAGCTTAAGGCCAAAGGCCAGTTACGTTCGGCATTTATGCCACAAAACGAAGAAAGGCCTAGCCGATATTTCAGTGCTTCGATTGACGGTACAACCATGGATCTAAGCCGCACTGAGGCTATAGATCCAAGTTTAAAGGTGGGAAGCGTCGTTTGACGCGAGTTGACCCTGAGCTTGGCGCTCAAAAACGTCAACGGCGTACGAGCAAATCTTGCCGAAGAGGTACCTCGAATTCCCAAGAGTTTTCAGAAGAGGGGTACCCTAGCCACTTCACCAGACACTGGTATTGACCCTTACGACGACGTCGCTTTAAATTTTCTCCACATGAAACTAAAGGTCCCCCCGCGCATCAAGCAGCGCGGAAGGGGGCGAAAATTTCGGCGGAAGCATTTGATGCTCTACGGCACAAGGTGCGATTTCTTCGTGAGGTCCTTGCTCGGGTTGAGAGCTCTTTTGAGGCGGTTCGGGGCCGTCTTTCGACGCTGGAGCGTCAGCAGCCTCATTTAGAGGGCCAGCAAGATATCCTGGTGAGGATACAGCAATCTGCGGCACGACCGCCTGTCTCGGCGCAAGCGCTTTCAAGTCCACGTGGGAAATGTCCCAATATGGCTTAAGCAAGCCAACGTAAAACACTGGGTGTGTACGCAGCTTGCTAGAAAGGCTTAGGGTAGAAGCTAGGCCCTTCTTGGCCACGACCGTAAATGGTCCAATAAAGCGCGGGCGCAATTTGGTCTTGAAAACCGCGGAAACCAAGTTGGTAGGTAGATTTTTAGCGTCTAGTAAAACTCGGTCTCCGACCATATAAAAATTAATAAAGCTTCTGCCTTTGGTAACTTTTTGTTCTTTTTGTTTGTCTTGACTATCAGCCATCGTTGTTGGGTGAGGTCGCTAACGCGCCCACCACAACTATTTCACTGCACACAAGAGAAGCGGGTTAAACCGTTTCCTCGCTGTGCTAGGGTGTGAGTCTAAGTAGAGCGTGGCCGCATTACGACGTGCCCGCCTTCATGTTCTGCTTCTGTAGCGGAGCTACCTTGCTCCTAAAGTCAGAGGAAGACTTTCAGACTCAGGGAGTCACTTAGTTGTATTGAACTAATGGGTTTAACAACTCAGGGAGTCGTACAAGCTATTAAAGCTTTAGGAATCCTAGTTGAAGGGATACAGGGGTTCGTAGAACCAAGTGGCAACTAGTGCTCAAGAGGATATACCTTAGAAAGGCTTCTATCTCTTACAGATCAATGCGCAAGCCTTAGGAAGGCACTTAACGCTTTGAGATCAGAAGGGGAATTGCACTTTATTTGATTATTTAAATCTAAAAACCTTACCCTAGCTAAATTAAATTTGATTTTGGCTGCCAGATTTCACTAAGTACTGCGATAAAGAGTCGTCAAGGGAGCGCTAATCCGGCTCCTCGTGCGCACTTATCAAGTAGGGAGTAGTTTTCAGACTTATTTATATTTAATCGTATTGAATAAAAATACCTATTTTTACCAATGAAAATGTCATCTCTCAAGATAACACTTAATATGTATTGCGAGCGTATCTTTTTAGATACCTCGCGTAACGGATGACGCTAGGCGTCTTCCCTCCTAATGTGAATGCACCCATGTGCATTACATACACAAGGGCTGGTCTCAAATGTTCACCGCACCCGAGTGTTGGATCTAATTACTATAATTTAGTAATAGACCATCCCCTTAAGTACACCAAGTGTACTTAACGGGGACCGTGTAACATTAGGGCAACTTTAGCCCGTTACACCATCCCCCCCTTAAGAGCGAATTAACATTTTTATATTCGTCAAAGAGGAGAGAAGAACTGCGAGCAGCTTTACGCGCCGCTTGGTTACTCTAGCGCACGTGTTTCCATACACGGCGCCAAAGATGCCACCTAAAAGAGGCCACGTTGGTGGGTCGTCTGCGAAGACGCCCACTCAACCTCAAACTAAGCGCACGCGCCGCGTCTAATGCCTCAGTCGAAACGCCGAAAGCTACTGCTGCTGTTGCGTTAACAGGGCTAAAGGATCCATCCCACTTTAACAGTGAGGATGCTGATCCGTCGCTCATTGTCGACTACAATGAGTCGACACCGTTGCCGTCACTTCATAGTAGTGATGCGGACAACGAGCTCATGAGGAAGGATGAAGGCGCATTATTGCCCATCCAAACTTCTCTTATGGATCACAACATGGAGACAGCAGCATTTACGAATGCTGTCTCGTCGTCTGCGCGTGAAAGCGCAGCAACAGATAATGAGAGCGCTGCCCATAAAGGTGCAGCCGCTTCTCCGTTGGGTATAACCACAACGCCTTATGCTCAGACCATAATTCATAATGGTTCTGACATAGAGGAATCGGAGCCTAAAGCTCCGCCGACGACGCGTAAACGTGCTCAGTCAATGTCACAAGCCAGTCGTTAGAACGTGGCTATGTGACGAGTGGCATACCAAAGATGCCCCTCTATCTAAATGGCCTCGTTTAAACGGGCCAAGAGCGTCGCTCCTAGAGCGCGCTCCTGTAGACGCACAAATTATTATGACGTCTTTAAATTATGGAGGGCTCAGGGAAAATCGCTTGGGCGTATTTTCCCGTTCCCAGTCGTGTTGCGCTCAAATGAAATACCCGACCAATACGAGGCGGAATTCCTGCGCCGCATTCATCCGCATTCCGATGGGATGAAACAGCGGCCGCAGCGAATTAATTTTGCCCGCTTGCGTGTGAAAGAAATCATGGGCGGTACTGTACCCCCTGTTTCTTCTCACAACGCTACTTCTGCTAATCCATTTGAGACTAGCGAAGAAACCTCAACTGGTGCTCTTTTTCATAGACAGCCACCAAGCCGGGTACATCACTACGTAAGGTATCGATCGGTTCCCAAAATCCAAAACGCGTCGGGTAACCTTTCTATTGGACGAGGATCTGATACCCTTGCCTTGGGGAGCGGTGGGCAAACAACATTCCAACAAGGAAGCGTTGATTCCCACCCGCATCCATCAGTGCAGGTGGCGCCTGATAGGAGTGGCGGTCTCATCCACCTGCTCGCGGCTGCCTTACCTTCGTCCGTTCAATCACATGCGTTAAGCGCTGCTGAACAACGTATTGCGGATCTCGATATTCAAGTCTCGCGACTGACCTCGGATCTCGTTGATGTCCGAGCGAAGGCTCGTGAGGGATATGATCGCCTGAAGACTCGCTTGAACTCTTTGAGAGGATAATGCTGAAGGATCCGCGTTACTCGCGTGATGTCCCTCGCTCTCCAAGCCCTGTTCGTGGTGGGAGGAGTCGGTCCGATAACTTTTCGCCTTCACCGTCCTTCTCACCCGAACGACGCTCGACTCACAGTCGGCGTCACCATCGGTTTCCTTAGACGGATTGGGATATGTGACCTCATTTGGGTCTACATACCGTTACAGACGACCCACGTAAAATACGGGGTGCGTCTTCATATACGGGGGAAGGGTGAGCCTATAATTAAGGTCTCCAACCTCTTTTACCACCGTAAAGGGCCCAATGAAACGCGGCAACAACTTCGTAGTACCTCCAGGTAGTACAGAAATTGCATTTTTAGGTAGGGTAGCAGTACTTAATAGTACTTTTTCACCCACTCTAAAGCGTTCATT
>NW_027152029.1:1825910-1856348 GCF_004359215.1 Bremia lactucae | reverse complement strand
ACAGTCCCCGTTAAGTACACTTGGTGTACTTAAGGGGATGGTCAATTACTAAATTAAAGTAATTAGACCTAACACTCGGGTGTGGTGCACATTTGTGACCAACCCTTGTGTATGTGATGCACTTGGGTGCATTTACATTAGGAGGGATGACGCCTAGCGTCATCCGTTACGCGAGGTGTCTAGATAGATACGCTCGCAATACACATTACGTGTTTTCTATAGAGATGACATTTCAATTGGTAAAATAGGTATTTATATATTTAATACGATTAAATATAAATCAGTCTGAAAACTACTTCCTACTTGGTAAGTGCGCACGAGGAGCCGGATTACCGCTCCCGTGACGACACTTAACCAGAGTACTTAGTGCGTTGGGTGAGGTCGCTTACGCGCCCACCACAACTACCTCACTGCACGCAAGAGAAGCTGGTTAAACCGCTTCCTCGCTGTGCAAGAGTGTGTGTCTAAGTAGAGCGTGGTTGCATTACGACGTGCCCGCCTTTATTCTGAGATGGATTTAGGACTTCACTTCTTCATTGTAAATGTCCCTCGTGCCTATGATCTTGCAGTTTAAAAGCTTTTATTGCCTCGCTAGGTCAGATTGGAAGGTCATTTGAATGGTAGTTTCTGTCTCAATAGGAAGTCTTTGTGCTATTGTACGCCCAGTAAAGTTTTTTTATTCTTTACAAGTATTTCACGGCCTGGGAGGTCATGATGGGATCTCCGAAGACAACAAATTAGTATCGACGTCAAATGAGGTGCTCAAAATGCTTCGTATCATGACAAGAGCCCCATCGTCGCGTCCAAAGCCTTCCCTGGAAAAGGAACGGCTGCCACCAAGAGTCGTTCACATTTTAAAGGAATCATGACACTCTCGAGTGACAATGTCCAGCTTGATTCACAACTTGTTACGATGATCGAGCTCAAGCATACACGCTACTGCACGTTTTATGCAAAACTAAACAATGGAGCTAGCCCGTGGATCTCTCGCACCATGGCTCTGGGCTTGTTTCGTACATTTAGCTTATTCGAGTGGTCGAACTCAAAGCTGCCTGTGCTTGCGCACAGCCGTCGGGAGCTAACTCCACAGTGTGTTGGGTATTCATACTGAGGACTTATGCAGTCATGCTAAAAACCGAACTACAAGTGAGGCTATCGCACTGAATCGTACGTATTCCACACGCTTGTGGACGATCCAAGACGTTCATCAGTTGGCCATCTGATGAACAAGAGACAGGCATCGTCACGGCTTGATGCTGCCAATTTATACATGGCTCGTCCTTTCTGAGCCATGGTAATCCGGGAAACGATAAAATCGTCATCATACTATTAACCCTTTAACGTGTATTGGATACCAAGTTATGGTGACCACTCTTCAAAAGCAATTTTTTTTAAATCATGTTTATTTATTGTAGCGTAGAGCGAAAATGGGCAGTCAATTAACTTAGTGGCAGTTCTGCGCTGTCGATTCTTCTGAGTAAGGTTTGACCTGTTCTTATTTTTGGATTAGAGAAGTTGAGTTTTGTGCCTAAAGTAAATTGAATCTTACCTTGTATCATATGTCTGTAGCTGAGATTCCTCGCTCCTCAAGTCAGAGGAAGACTTTAGACTCGGAGAGTCTCTTAGTTCTATAAAACTAATGGTTTTGCAACTCAGGAAGTCGTACAAGCAATGAAAGCTTATTGAATTCTAGTTCAAGGGACTCAGGGGTTTGTAGAACCAAGTGGCAACTAGTGCTCAAGAGGATATACCTTAGAAAGGCTTCTATCTCTTACAGATCAATGCGCAAGCCTTAGGAAGGCACTTGACGCTTTAAGATCAAAAGGAAAACTGCACTTCATTTATTTTTTTAGTCTAAAACCTTACCCTTGCTAATTTAAAAAACGGTTCGGCCACCAGATTTATATCTGGCGAACACCTCATTTGTTACCCATAACAAATAAGATTTAAGGAATTAACTATTTTAGAATAAGATAAAAGGGTATTTTACTCATAAAGTACAAGTACCACAACGACAATTCTCCAACCGATGTGTGCCTCATTACACCTTCCCCTATCAGACTGTTGACACCGGGTGACAACATTCGCTTCATTTTCTCTTTGAGGTTGGTACCCAAACAGCTAATCGTTCGGTTGTGTTTTTCTTTCATTTGACCCATGACAATCAAGCGTGAGTCACAGACTCTTAGCACCTTCCTCGACGATGAGGGAATGGTGGACTTTGAAACTCACTCTTTATCAGAGTATGAGGGAAAAAGCTTTGGTCTTACACGCCTTCTCCTCCGGATGAACGTCGGCGGGCCCCGAATCGGTTCCTAGAACGTGGTGACGCCGATGCCTTTCTGCATTGAGCAGGACACAGGACCCTGAGTCCAACATCATTACGAATCCGTTCGATGAAGAGCAGAGTAGGCAATCCTCATAGAGGGACAAGCTCGTCGAAGCTAAAGCTCATGGTGAATACAGATTCACTCTGTTCCGTGCGGAAGAGCGTCTCAAAGAGATCGCGGCTCCCAGTTTGGCCATCTGGACCACTGGTGACCCGGCGAAGACGCCAGAAAAGATTGCTGCTCGCGACGCTCTTCATGAGCAAAACCTTACACCAAAGGTTATGACGCGAGATCAGTATCTGACGCGTCTACGTGATCAAGCCCGTGGGGCTAAAGTGACCTTAGTGAGGAAAATTCGGATCGCTTTGTTTCCAAACGAAACAAGAAGTGAAAACGAAGTCTCATTTGAGAACTGGGTCCATCGGGCTCGCCGCCTCGCAATATTTAGAATATTAGAGAGTCTGCGGATGTGGCTGATTTTCGTTTTGAATGGAAGCTTCGCTTCGATTTCGCCAAGCTTAAGGTCAAAGGCCAGTTACGTTCGGCATTTATGCCACAAAATGAAGAAAGGTCTAGCCGATATTTCAGTGCTTCAGTTGACCATGCAGCCATGGATCGAAGCCGCACTGAGGCTATAGATCCACCTAATCCCACTTCTAGTGGTAAAATCGTCGTTTAACGCGAGTTGACCCTGAGCTTGGCGCTCAAAACGTCAACGGCGTACGGGCAATCTCGCCGAAGAGGTACCTCAAACTCCCAAAAGTTTTCAGAAGAAAGGTAACTCAGCCACTTTAACAGATACTGATATTGACCCTTACGACGACGTCGCTTTAAAAGTATCCACGTGAAACTGAAGGTTCCCTCGCGCATCAAGCAGCGCGGGAGGGGACCGAAATCTCGATGGAAGCATTTGATGCTGCAAAGCACGAGGTGCAACTTCTTCGTGAGAGCCTTGCTCGGATTGAGAGCTCTTTTGAGGCGGTTCAGAACCGTCTTTCGATGCTGGAGCGTCAGCAACCTCGTTTAGAGGGCCAGCTGGACATCCTGGTGAAGATGCAGCAATCTGCGGCACGACCGCCTGTCTCGGCGCAAGCGCCTTTAAGTCCACGTGGGAAAGAGTTCCGATATGGCTTAAGCAAGCCAACGTAAGACACGGGGTGTGTACGCATCTTGCTAGGAAGTGTAGCGTGTAAGCTAGGCCCTTCTTGGCCACGACCGCAAATGGTACAATAAAGCGCGGGCGCAATTTGGTCTTGAAGACCGCGGAAACCAAGTTGGTAGGTAGATTTTGGCGCTTAGTAACTCGGTCTCCGACCACATAAGAATGAATACAGCTTCTGCCTTTGGTATTTCTTTGTTCTTTTCGTTTGTCTTGGCTATCAGCCATCGTGTCCCTTACATGTCGTAAGACACTAAATCGCGTCGCGAGGAACTCGCTTACTTGTTTCCGAACGGTAACAGGGCTGATATCAGCAAGCCTATCGGCTACTTCTCCCCACCAAGCCCTGAGCCACGCAGTGGTATCGTTAAAGGAACGCGTGGGTGGGTGAGACCGTTAACATGGAACGGAGTATAGCCTGTAGAAATATGGACAGCGTTAGTTAACGCAAATTCACCCACTGGGAGCATTGAGCTCCAGCGCTTTGATGTTTAAACACACTGCGTAATTAGTCATCAATGACGCGATTGACACGTTCAGTTTGACCGTCTGCGGCTAATCCGCGGTGGATTTCCAATTTGGTGCCACGCACTCGGAAAATTGATTTCCAGATTTTACCCGTGAAATGCGGATCCCGATCAGAGGCAATTGCCACTGGCAAACCAAATTGTCGAAACACGCGATCGATGAACAGCCTTGCTGTACCTTCACTATCAATTGTATCCGGCATAGCCGCTAAATGAGCCATTTTATTCAATCGGTCAACAAAGACCACTATGCCAAAGTTACCGGCCGAATCTTGCGATATACCAAAACCAAGGTCCATACTAATGGACTCCCAACACCCTATAGGTACGGGTAGACTTGCCAGTGGCGCAGCAGCATGCGCCGAGGGTCTAACCCGTTATGAAGTTTTGCGTGTGCGAACGTATGAGCTGACCCATGTTTAAAGTTTGGGCCACCAATAAATCTGGCTTACAGAGCCGTGGTTTTTTTTTTCTACCGATATGATCACGAAGGACAGTATCGTGTGCCTCATAGAGGATTCGACACTTCAAATCCTCATCATGAGTAACAACGACGCGAGGAGGATCCGCAGCGTCTGTGCAATAATGCAACAGGTCGTTATCGACAGGAAATCGATGTAACCTTGCACGCAAACGCGCCGACAATTTAAAATTCGAGTCAGCGTTCTTAAAAGCTCGTAGCAGAGCTACACACCGTTCATCTTTGGCGCAAGCCGAACGAATTAATTTAGTAATAGGCGACATTATAGTCGTTAAACAGAGAGCTCATAATCCGGCCTGCGTGATAACGCATCGACCAAAGCATTCTGCTTGCCAGGCTTATAATGCATCTCGAAGTTGTATTCAGCGAAAAAGAATAGCCATCGGGCCATTCGCTGTGAGAGATGGGGCAACTTAGTCACAGTGCGTAATGACGCGTGATCTGTATATATCCCAAACGGCTTAGAGCCGAGCAGATGAACTCTGAATTTGACGAGAACTCTTTGCCATGAACTGGGTTGTTCTTTTCCGCAGCTTTAAGATGTCTAGATTCGAACGCAATAACACGTTCGCGCCCATCAGCATCTGTATGTAACCGAGCACTGCCAATGGCAAAAACTGATGCGTCACAGACGACACTGAAAGGCCAATTTGGATTCGGCAGTGCCAGAATCGGGGCATGGATAAAAATATCCTTAACTGCTTGAAAAGCATAATATTCGGTGCTAGTCCAGCAACATTCTGTTTTCTTATGAAGGAGATTAGATGATAACCAGCCATATCAGCGTAATTTTCGCTATATTTCTGTAAAAAATTGGCGAGACCCAACCACTTACGCAAATCCTTTTGGTTTTAAGGAACCGGTCAATCTACTGTGGCTTTTTACCTTAGCGGCATCCGTTCTAAAGCCTAACTTTCCAGTGAAGCATCCTAAAAAAGGAATTTCGTCTGCGCCAAAAATGCATCTAGATGCATTGGCATACAATTTTTTTGTGCGCATACACTCGAGCACTGCTCGCAAATGGTCGAAATGGTTGTCCATATCCGACCGACCCTGCTCCGCACGACTATGGACAAAAATGTCATCGAAACAAGTCTGTGCATAACCTTGATGAGGGCGAAACAGTTGCGTCACTAGACAATTAAATGCTGCCGGGGCGTTGGAAAGCCCTTGTGGCATAATCAGCCACTCCCATAACATTTCTGCTTGGGGTGCTAACCGTTGTAAGCGGAATATCGCTAGCTCGCATAAGCAATTGGTAGTAATCATCAACTAAGTCAAGATCACTGTCACCATGTACATCCCACCATATCGTTCTGAAGAACATCCTTTCTAGGAATGGGGGTTTGTGCTGGTATCCTGGAACCAAATACTGTGTCACAAGACAATGGCCTTTACCAAGGGAGCAGTGTGACGTCATTGACGATTTCTTCCGTGCTAAGCACGAGGCTGACTGGTACGAGAGAGCAAATCTCCCCAGTAGACACCGACATTTTGTGTTAAAAAGCCCAATTGTAAATGGCGCATTGTAAATGGCGCATTGTACATGCTTATAATCAGCTTAATGCTGCCACTACACCAAGTCAATTTTATGACGGACACCACTTTCCGGGGATAAAACTAATGGTGCATTGGTACATATCACATCTTGGCATTCCTTAACTTAGAAATAGAATGGATCTGTAGGATCTTAAAGGAACGATAATTCCCTCCGCGCACTAAGTGCAGCTTCTGTGTAATCCAGGACAGCTTCGTCCAAAAGTGACGATGAGCTTAACTCAATCGTTGGTCGAATGACCACCAGCTCAGATAAGTTCCAGCCTTTAAGGCTCGGCCGCACTCATCAGTAGACATTTCGTCTAGCTCTAAAAGAGCACGTAACGAAGGGATTGCCTCAAGGCTAATATTTCCCTCAATGTTACCGGTTACACCATTTACAAGCGTTCACTCGTATCACTTTTTGAGAGTATAAACGCTTCGCGTCTCCCCTGTCTTGAAGTAGAGACAATGCACCTCTTAGAGGCCGGGACATTCACGTCCCCGAATTTTGTAGGCTGAAGTGATTCTACATCAGGCATGGTGTCTAATTCGACAACCGACAAGGAGTTAGGTAGCTCAACTTCTTTATCCAGCGAACGTTTACGTGTCGCTTCACGTGCATTAGAAGGGTTTGACCCAAAATTCCCTGGCAAACCGCCAATAGTGTAATTATTGACACTCAGTATGGTCCCACCTCGGCCGACCATACTCGTTGGACATAGACGTGCCACTCCACGTATCTCTGGGATACTACACCCTTGATGACTCGGCTTAGGCCAACAATGCTTCCAGCATTCAGTGAATCGTTATTACCATGAGTGTCATTCAACGGAGTACATGCCGTTTTTCTTTCTTCTTCTAAGTCGGGCTCAGAATTAATGTTTACAACATTAGAGTTTATTAACTCAGATATTCAAATGTCTAAAACACTGACCGAATCAGTCAATGATCCACGCCAATAGCGCTTTTGTTGCCTAGCAAAGGTGGGTTCATGACTCGTCAAAACTTTGCTAGGAACATTGCGCGTGGCGCCTAACGTCTTAGACCTCCAATCGGTTCATGGTTCATGGCGTTCAAGCCAGGCCATACCAAGGATGAGATAATAACTTGAATCCAAATCAAGGACGAGACAGCGTTCCATACTGTCAAAGTCCAGAAACTTTATGCCTCAGTTCAATGAAACCTTAGAAACAGTGACACGAGTCCCAGTCGCTAAGCGAACAGTGATTGTATCACTTTCATGCGCTTTAAGCGCCTCAACGTATTGTCGTTCTTTTGAGGGCAAGACGGCAAACATCATTGCAAGACGCTCCTGAGTCAATAAAAATTGACTACGGCTTATCAAAGCCCTTCACAGTCGCTTGAGCGACTAACAAGCCAGGCTTGTACTCACGCCCTATGCCATTTCGCACCAAGCTAATTGGATCTAGGTCCTGTTTACTCTCACCTCCTAGAGGTTCAACAGAGCCTAGGTCTTCCCCAGTAGGGAGTTCCGCACCTACTGGGTATCGATATTTTCCCGCACCGTCACAGATTCATGATATAGGTAGGAATTGGTGCTCTTTAGAGCTTTACGCATATTTTGTAAGGGACAGGCCGGACGTAAAAAATGTTTCGTGCTTCCGCACGTATAGCATCTACGGATATTCTTATGCTGTTCCACAGGCCGAAGTGCCTCTTCTCCTTCCTCAAAGAGGATTAGATCCATGAGTTTCGGTCTATTAGATAGTACCCATGTGCTCGAAGAGCTTGTTCGATAAACTGGCGAGCTAACACAAGCAAACTTAAGTCGAACGCAGCGCGTAGCGCTATGGCACCTGCCTCTACGAAAGTAGCAGGATGGGATCGGAGAAATTCCGTCCGGGCAACGCCTTCATTGAGACCCGCATAAAAACTATTAATACAATTAATTCTTGCACCGGGTTTTGATGCATAGATGCAACGAGAGTTCTCAACTCCTGGACATAGTCATCTGGGGTTCGTTTGCCCTGTCGAGTTGCTAAGAGCCGTGCTCGCATGCGAAAAGCCTGATCAGGCGGTGCAAACATTCTAGTCATTGCTGCTTCAGCAACCCCCATGAGGAAAAAGCGTCGTTTAAAAACGTACAGAACGATAGTGCCCACTCCATGGCTATACCTCCGAGTTCGGAATGACCACAGCCAACTTTTATCGTTCTGTTAAGAACAAGGCGGAGTCAATGGACACCTCTCTCTGCTTATTCTAAAAAAGGATATTTTATTCCTCAAATGTCTTTATATTGACATTCAGAGGGCGAGCCTTTGGCTCTGAATCAGGTACAGAGATGTACCGGGTTGGCATCGATGCCGCAAGGCGACCTTGTATCTGGCCGATCAGGGGGGATTCATATCGCATGAAGGCTTCAAGCCTTGCATGCAGGACCTCTGGTCCCTAGGATGTAATGAACTCTACATGTTCAAGCCCAAAAACAGTTTTGAGCTTGTCATAAGCTGCGCGTTGCGCCTCTGAAAGATCTGGAAACTCTTCCATTTCAGTGAAGGCTCGTAGATTGACTACGAGTGCTACCAGGTGAAGCGGAGCTACCTCGCTCCTAAAAGTCAGAGGAAGACTTTAGACTTAAAGAGTCTCTTACTTCTATAAAACTTATGGGTTTAACAAATCAGGGAGTCGTAGAAGCTATTAAATCTTAATGAATCTTAGTTCGAGGGATTCAGGGGTTCGTATAACCAAGTGGCAATTAGTGCTCAATAGTATATACCTGAGAAAGGCTTCTATCTCTTACAAATCAATGCGCAAGCATTAGGAAGGCACTTAATGCTTTAAGATCAAAAGGGGAACTGCACTTTATTTACTTATTTAATCTAAAACCTTACCCTAGCTAATTTAAGTAAAGATTGTGGCCACTAGATTTATATCTGGCGGCGACCACATTTGTTACACATAAGAAATGGAATTTAAGTAATCAATTATTTTAGATTAGGATATAAGGGTATTTTACCCATAAAGTGAATGTACCAAAACAACGGTTCTCCATCGATGTGTGCTCTATTACAATGTCCTTCATAAGCCGCACTTAAATGTAGTATCGCACATTTTTTTTGTAGAGCTTTTGATAGCCAATGCATAGCCTTCGATGATGCAAACTGTAATGGGGTCACATGTGACTAGTGTACTGACACACTAAGGATATTTTGACTATGTCATATAGTCGGGATGTATATCAGTACATCAGGGAATATAGCTGGGTTATCGTTATGACCCAAATGGCACGGATCGGCACCTTAACGGAGTATGGATATTTAGTAGTACTAAATTAGTATCATTTAGTAGCCTGATTTATTACTGTAGTTAGATTGCTAAAAGATCCCAATATATATATATCAGCTTAGAACTTCCTCTGCGAGTTACTGTATGACCCTGTCACATCTGGTAGCTCTTGTAGTCAATCTCGCGGCCAAGGATTGAAGCAATCTGGATGGCACTCAGGATGGATGACCCGGAAGACTCTATGCATCTCAGGCAGGACTATCCTCACTTTTCCGATGCCCATTGGGCGACGCTTGAAAGGATGGTCATCCTGTAAGGCGAGGAGACTTTCGTCGGGTTCCCTTCCTTGACTGCCGACCAACAAGGGGCTCGAGTTGAGCTCTGCGAGCGCTACGAGCCCTCTCTCATTGCTCACGTGAGTACGGCGGCGCAAGATACCGCACGTACGGCAGTGAGAGCTGAGGCACAGGGCGCCTCTTCGACGCCGGCGTCGTATACGCCGCGTCCAGATATTTTGAAATCTTTAAAGATCCGCGTTTCCACGTTCGACGGGAAGGAAGTGGACAGCTTGGTCTTCTGGATCCAGGAGATCGAGATTGCGCTAAACACAGGCCAGATTCGCGACGCGTGGTCTCAAGTGGATGTTGCCCTTTTGAACCTGGGAGGTCGGGCAAGGGTGTGGGCTATGGCCAAAGAGACGTCTACTCCGGGATACTTTGCCTCGTGGGAGTTTATGGCTCAGGAGATGCGAACGCCATTTCAGATTGCCTTCGTGGCCTACCGTCATCGGTCGATGTATTGCGGAGCAAGCAAGGAAACCGGTCCTTACAGGACTATGTCATGGAGTTCCCAAAATTTGGAGGCCGCCATGGCCGGGGCTCCGTTGTCGGAAGAAGTAAAGGTCACGGTGTTCATGGACGGTGTCCGAGTCGATTCTGTTCGCACTGAACTCTTTCGCCGCCAAGCGACTACATTCAACGAAGCTCTGCACATAGCCTTGCTGAAAGATCACTCACTGCACGAGATCGGCCCATGGCCACGTCGGGTCGACGGAATTCGCCGAAGACCCCACCCCCATGAATATACCATCGGCTGAACGGGCGCATCGCGCTGGGGAAATGAAAGGGCCGGTGGCCGCTATTTCGGGTGTACTGCGCTTGGGCATTATCGCAGAAACTACGCCAAGAACCCATGAAAGGTAGTCCATGGCAAGCCTGGTTTGATGAATCAAAATCTGAACGTAGTGAGCGTTGTAGCGTCGGGAAACGAAGTCTCCCCGTAGACGCGGAACGTCCTACTGGGAGGTCACTCGCTCTCAAGAAGGAAGGAAAGTTGCTTCCTACTCTTCCTGGAGAACAAGTGTCGGGGTAACACTATTGTATTTGTGACCGCTGTGCGGTCAAACTTGGTGGTGGTTGCCGCTAAGGTGAAGGGGTACAAAGACCCCATGACGGTCTTGATTGACTCGGACGCGTCATACAACTTCGCGACTAAGGCCAGTGGAGAATAATCAAGCGACGTACGCAAGGTTCTTGAAGACTCGAAGAGCAACAGCAAGGTGTCAGTTCGCCTAGCGACAGGATCGATCGTATCGACTCGTAAGGTTTTGTTACCCCTAATAATCAAATTTGGTTAGTTTGAATCTGAAGAGCCATTCATTTGCTTGGATATGGACGATATGTAGGAGCTTAATACGTTAATATAGTTCTACGATGGCTTACGCCATCGTCATCACCACGCACAGGAATTTTTTTGTGGGTGACGGCACGGGAGACAGTACTGGCAATGAGGAATCATCCTCATCGTCGGAACTGAACATGCCGTAGCGAATGCTACCAGCACGTCTACTCGAATGAGCCCCCTCATTCCAAGGCTCATAGTCAGCCACCTGACGATGATCAGGCGACTGTTCTGTTGTCCCCGAATCGGCCATTTCGTCCGACTCGCATTCAAAGTCGACCTCCAAGGAGGAGTCGCATTCAAGTGGTGTATCACCACGAGCACCCGCAACATTTATAGTTGCGGGAGAAGATGATACTACGGCAGACAGAGCGTCTGCCGCAAGAGACAATAATGCGTCGCCCGCGGCTGCATGAACCGCAGCCGAAGGCGCCGCACTATTCGCATACCGCATGGACTTGATAACCATGCGATATAATTAGAAATGATGAATCTGACCAATCAGCATCGATTAAATAAAGTGATCTTATGGTGACCACTCCAACCAATGACAGTCAGAGTGATTGTTGTTTAAGGGAGGGGTGATGTAACGGGGTTGTATCGTTACATGAAATTAACATTTAAAGGTTGTTAATTAATATATTATCTAAAAGGTCGATAATATTTAGAGAATATTACTTTACATGGTAATATTCTAAAAGCTTATCAATTGGTAGATATAGACCATTATATCAACATTCTCCGCGGTCCAGTCAGCGCTGGACGCGCGCAAAGAGAAAGACCTTTAAGATTTTAATTACATGATTTGTATTAGTTTATAATTAAGTTAGTATTAAGTAGATAGAAACAGAAGAACTTAATTATATTAATACAGTTTTAAATTAACCCTCTTCAAAGTATGTTTTTTTAATGAGAGTCTTCCTCTGCACGTACTAGTGTACGTGAATTGACGTGAGGCACCACTCGCACTGAGGCAGTGCAAAGTGGACTTGTACTGAAGCAGTACAAGTCGGCATTTCCCGTTACATACGGGGTCTAATTACTTTAATTAAGTTATTGACCATCCCATTAAGTACACCAAGTGTATTTAACGGGACTGTGTAACATTAAGGCAACTTTAGCCCGTTACACCATCCCCCCTTAAAGAACGAATTTACATTTTAAATTCGTCAAAAAGGAGCGAGGAACTGCGAGCAGCTTTACGCGCCACTAGCACACTCAAAAAATCACTCTAGCGACCTGTGTTTCTATACACGGCGCCAAAGATGCCACCTAAATGGTGTCAGGTTGGTGGGTCGTCTGCGAAGACGCCCACTCAACCTCGCACTAAGCGCACGCGCCGCGTTAACTCGCCGGCCGCGTCCAATGCCTTAGTCGAAACGCCAACAGCTACTGCTGCTGTCGCGTTAACAGGGCTTAAAGGATCCATCCCACTTTAACAGTGAGGATGTTGATCCGTCGACACTGTTGCCGTCAGTCATAGCAGTGATGCGAACAACGATCTCGTGAGGAAGGATGATGGCGCATTATTGCCCATCCAAACTCCTCATATGGCTCACAACATGGGAGAGTAACATTTACAAATGTGTCTTGTCCTCTGTGCTTGATAGCGCAGCGACAGGTAATGAGAGCGCTGCCCATAAAAGCGCAGCTGCTTACCGGGTCCCTACCTTTAAACGGACAGTCTCCGTTGGGTAAAACCACAAAGTCTTATCCTCAGACCATTAATCATAATGGTTCTGACATAGAGGAGCCTGAATGTATGGCTTCGTCGACGACACGTGAGCGAGCTCATCGGTGTCAGAAGCCAGTCGTTTCGAACGTGGCTATGTGACGGGTGGCATATCAGTTATGCCCCATCTCAATGGCCTTGTATCAACGGGTTAAAAGCGTCGCTCCTAGAGCGCACTATTCTAGAGGCTCAAAATTATTATGACATCTTCAAATCATGACAGGCTCACGGGAAATCGCTTGAACGTATTTTCCCAATCCCGGTCGTGTTGCGTTCAAATGAAACACCCGACCAATACGAAGCGGATTACACGCGTCGCATTCATCCGCATTCCGCTGCGATGAAACAGCGGTCGCAGCGAATTAATTTCGCCCGCTTGCGCGTAAAAGAAATCATGGGTGGTACTGTACCCCATGTTTCTTCTCACAACGCTACTTCTGCTAGTCCATTTGAGACTAGTGAAGAGGCCTCAGCTGGTGCTCCTTTTCATAGGCAGCCACCAAGCCGGGCATACAATACGTAGGGTATCGATCGGTTCCCAAGAGTCAAATCTCTTCGGGTAACTTTTCCATTGGACGAGGATCTGATACCTTTGCCTCACGAAACGGTGGGCAAGCAACCTTCCAACAAGAAAGCGTTCATTCCCACCCGCATCCATCAGTGCAGGCGGCGCCCGATAGAAATGGCGATCTCGCCCAAATAATTGCGGCTGCCTTACCTTCGTCCATTCAGTCACATGCGTTAAGCGCTGCTGAACAACGTATTGCGGATCTAGAGGGTCAAGTCTCGCGACTGACCTCGGATCTCGTTGATGTCTGAGCGAAGGCTCGTCAGGGCTATGAACGCCTGAAGACTCGCTTGGACCTCTTTAAGAGAATAATGCTGATGGATCCGCGTTACTCGCGTGATGTCCCTCGCTCTCTAAGTCCTGTTCGTGGTGGGAGGCGTCGGGCCGATAGCTTTTCGCCTTCACCGTCCCCCTCCCCGAACAACGCTCGACTCACAGTCGGCGTCACCATCGGTCTCCTTAGACGGATGGGGATATGTGACCTCATTTGGGTCTACATACCGTTACAGACGACCCACGTAGAATACGGGGTGCGTCTTCATATACGGGGGAAGGGTGAGCCTATAAATTAGGTCTCCAACCTCTTCTACCACCGTAAAGGGCCCAATGAAACGCGGCAACAACTTCGTAGTACATCCAGGTAGTACAGAAATTGCATTTTAGATAGGGTAGCAGTACTTAATAGTACTTTTCCACCCACTCTAAAGCGTTCATTAATTTTGCGACCATTTCGGTCCGCATATTCGTTTTGCTGGTCCTGTGCGCTTGCCATTGCGTCACGGACTTAAGGTGTGATGGCTAATCGCTCATCCACAAAGCGTTGAGCCTCGCTCACGCTCTTAGCATCAAACACACCTATGATACGCGCGAGAGGTCGGTCATAAGGCGTAGTTTTATTGACCACTGCTAAACTAGCAAGGTCACTAGGGCAAGTTTAAGTCGTTGAGGTGATACCCTCATGGTTCGTCGTCATATTGACGAAACTATTTTCCTCTTTCGCACCGAGCATAGTGAGGGGCCCTCCTACACTAAGACTCATGCTGCGCACAAACAAGACTGGCGTCCGAGGATGGCGCAGTCCGTTAATATAAAACAGTGTCTCACCTGCACTGGCGTGGACACTGTTATATATAGCGAACTCCACAAAGGGCAATTGCTTGCTCCACTATTTAGGAGTTGCTATAGTGCGTAAAACATCCGCCACGACCCGTTTGGCACGTTCTATTTGGCCATCGAGATGGGGACGATCTGCGGTCGACATGTGGAGCTTGCTACTAAGCAGCTCGAACACATGTCGCCAAAACCCAGACGTAAAACGTGGATCCCGGTCCGATACTATGGACTCAGGCATCCCGAGTAGTCGGTAAACATGATCCAGGAACAAGAGAACTGCCTCCTTGCCTGTGATCGATGTCTTACATGGTGCTAAATGCACCATTTTGCTCAGTCTGCTACAAAGACAACGAGTCCCGTCCGACCCTTATGATCGGGCGGCATGCCAAACATGAAGTCCAGTCTTACTGGTTTTAACAATTCGTTGGAATCGGTAGCGGCTTCAGTGGCGCACTGCTAGTCGGTGCAGGCTTAATACGCTGACACTGTTCGCAAGAGCGAATATAGTTGGCCACCCATCTATCTAGGTGTGGCCACCAAAATTCCTCTGACACTCGTAAGAATGTCTTTTCACGGCCCAGATGCCCACTAGATGGCGCATCATGGAGCTCGTGAAGGATCATCAGCTTGAGATCTGTGTCACGAGACACAAAGATTCTCAAGGGATCCCAAGGTGACAGCTGATGCCATAAAGGCCATCGCTGTAGCTAAAGCGATTTAGCTTAGCTTTCAGGTGTGACGGAAGACAAAAATCTTTCGTCCACCGAAGTGATCCAACAGCAGGCGACAGTGGTCGTCCTGACTGTAGCTCTCTTTTATTTCAGAGGCCAATGAGCTCGTCACGTGGTATGCCTTCATGGCTGCCAACGTCGACGGCTGAAATTGTGCTTTCGCACTAGACACACTTTCCTGGTGTCTAACCTTGAAGTCTGGTCTGCGCGATAAAGCGGCAACCAAGACATTCGACTTACCCGGCTTATATTCAACTATAAAATTAAATTTAGAGAAGAATGTGAGCCATCTTGCCATTCTAGGCGAGAGATGCGCTGATTTTATTGCAGTCCGCAGTGATGCGTGATCCGTATAAACCACAAATGGTTCGGTGCCCACTAGGTGCACGCGCAAGAGCATACTTTATTGAAAGTAGCTTTTTGTCATGCACGGGGTATTCAGTTCCGCGGCTTTAAAAAGCCGCGACTGATAAGAAATGACACGGTCAACGCCGTCGTCATTCTTCTGCATGAGCGCGCTGCCGATTGCAAAAAATTACTTGCATCGCAGACGACGTCAAAGGGCTTATACGCGTCTGGCAATGCCAAGACCGGTGCTTCTACAAGAAATTGTCTCACTGATGTGAACGCATCTTCTTGTTCATTAAACCAAACCCATTATGCGTCCTTTTTAAGGAGGTCAGATAATAGTTTAGTTTGCTCAGCATAATTCTTGCTAGATTAATGCAAGTAATTAGCAAGCCTTAGAAATCGGCGCAAATCCTTCACATGCCGTTAGATTGGACATTCCTTTACTGATTTTACCTTTTCTGGGTCTGCTCTACACCATGTGTATCTACGATGCAAGTTCTTTCGGCAGCGGCCATTGCCTGGTCACACAATACTTGGTGCCAGCTTTGAGTTCTATCTCGTGCCCGATGCCCCTATCTACTGGTAGGCGGCTCGGCACTTCTTCTGGGAACACATCGCAATGTTTCCACAAAACCTAAAAAAAGGACTGTCTCTCAAGGCATCCCAGCCTTGAGCAGCGAACTATTTCTTTTCGTCCGTTTCTAGGACGCTCTCGTCCATTGTGGACGACGAGCAACAGTCCACAAAGTTCTCTTCTGGAACTGGTGTGACTATTTCGTGGATCTTTCCTTGGATTAATCACGACATCTTCGAGAGATTTACTATCGCCTCGGCAGATTTAAAGACTTGCCGGAGCATCTCAACTGAGGATGCCTCCGCAATTTCGTCTTTGACGGCCTCGAACATCTCGTTCAAAGGCCCGTCCTCTTTATGAGAGACTGATCCAAAGGTCACTCGTTTAGACGTGGCTTCGACCGTCCTAATCTGACGGGTACTCGTTCTTCGAGTCACCACGACCTTTATGTGGGAAGCGGGTGCCGTTGCTCTCCTGGATAACGCACCCCTTCCACCGCGCCAGGTTCAAGGCACTGTGACCGTTTATGCGACGGATGACTTCCTGTCAGCTCGCTGTCTGCTGCCACAGGCTCTCGGCTCTGTGCAGGACATTTGGACGCATGACTTCTTGTCATCGTCCTTTTCACTACCTCAGTCTCCACGAGCTGGGTATGAATTGGTGACGTTTGACGTCCCGTCAACGCACCCTCAACGGTGTTCGACACGACATCAGTTGAATACGCCTCTCGCAGGAGCACATCCTTTCCGGTGTCCTGCGTATAGTTCGCAACTGTGCGTGTACTCCAGTCTATCCATGGTTGGTGTTTTGCCAACCATGGCATGCCAAGGATGAGGTCATACGGACTATCCATACCTAGCACTGAAAACTTCTTTTTACAAGAGAAGTCAGTAAAGCTGAGGGCGAGCTACCTGAACTCCCTCAGACTTAACTAGCGCGCCGTTCGCTAAACGAACGGTCGCCTTATCCCACTTGCCATCCTGGCAAAGCGACTGAGACATCGCCGGTCTCTTTCTTAAAGCCGCGAGTTTCACAAAATTTTGTGATGCACCCGAATCCACTAGGAGGGTCATCACCTGGTCATAGACTCTTACATGAGCGATATAGACCAGCAGGGTTGAGGTCCGATATTTCGAGACCTCAGGGACTATGCTACCCATTTGTTCCACAACTCTGAACTAAGGGGTAGCTTCAGAGTCCGCGTCAGTAGGGCATCCCGCCCCTACTGCGCTCCTGCATTTCCCGACCCCTCAGTGGTCGAGGCAGAACTCATGCGTCTCGCACGCTGGTTCTTGCCATCTATCTTTGGGAAGGGAGTCCTTTTGCTGGGCGTCTTCGCCCCAGCAGGGTCCCTGGCATAGCAGCGAGCCATCATATGGCCGCGCTTGCCGTATTTACAACAGACAACGTCTGCATTGCCCAATTCCATGGGATGGCATCTGACCTCTCGGTCGACGGCTTATACCAAGCTGTCACCGAGGCACTGTTAACTAAGGCAGTTTGGATTGCCTCTTTCATCGTCGACGGCACCTTTCTGAAAAGGGCCTGTCGCAATGGGCCATGCCGTAGTCCGTTCATAAACGTGGGTACCTTAATGTGCTCCGAAATCGGACCTGCGGTAATGGACGCCGACAGCGAGCGCATATCTTGCACATACTCTTGTAGAGATCGCTTCGCCTGTCGCGCTCATAAGAAGCGCGCCTGAAGCAACACTTCGTTGTTCGGAGGCTGGTACATGGCGCTCATCTTTTCCTTAAAGATCGCTTATGTAGGGAACGCCTTTCTGTCCGCCATAAGCGCCGAGTAAGCACAATCTGAGGCCTTACCGCGCAGATGCGACGTGGCGTACGACACCAGCCGGCTGTCGTCCTCGATGAGCTGGGCGACACCGCATTGCTCCACGGCTATAACCCAGTGGACAATCGTGTGCGATGCAGTTCCATCGAACTTGGGAGAGTCCATCCGAATGGGCCTCGGCTGATGCGGCCGGGCAGAGAGCATCTCAACAGTCCTGTTGAGAGCCTCGCTCCGAGCCTGCTCATGCCTTAGCTCATCCTGAGTCTGAGTGACGGACTCCACCGCAGCATGGCTCTGTGTCTCGGACGCGGCTCTTCGCTGTCCGAGCACGAATGCCTCAAACTGCTCCAACTGAGCAACATGTTGCTCAGGAGGACTACCCAGGAGCCTGGCCAGGGCTTGTTCACCAAATCCCTGCGCCATAAGCCTTGCCACCTTCCGATGACGTTCGGAGAGCAAGGCTCTTATTAAGGATTTTCAGCAGTTTCTGGAACAAAAACTTGGTGTCGACACTCCGTACTCTACTGCTCACAAAGCAAAGGGATGATCTTCCGAGATTGCGAGGGGGAACTTCAGGGGACTTCCTTGCGTCGCTCGCGAGGCTCAGATCAAAAAGACCAAAAAGTGTCCTATCCTGTGAATAAAAATAGTGTCCTATTCTGTGAATTTCCGATAAAAAGTGTCCTATTCTGTGTAATTTCTCATAATTTAAATAACTTACGCTCAGGAGCAAGCATTCGATGAAGCTGATAAAAAAGCAGATCGGCGCAAAGGACGGTGCTGGTTCAGTAATCCTTCGCGCCGAGGAACCTGAGGACATGTGGCATATATACAATTTAATCCACGCATCTGATTCAGTCAAGACCGCAACGATTCGAAAGGTACCTTGCCAATTTTGCTAATTTTGATTATGCTAATTTTGGCGTCGGCAGGTGGTAAAAGAAGGCGTCACAGGCTCTACAAGCAGTCAGCGTGTGCGCATGACGCTCCAAATTGAGGTGAGATGCGATTTGATCTTATCAGAAGATTTAAGAATTATATACTTATCATCGCGTAGGTGGAACAAGTCAATTTTGATCCGGCGTTGTGCGTGTTAAGGATTAAGGGCAAGAATATATTGGAAAGCCCACAAGTTCGAGTATGCTTACGGAATCCAAATTTTGTTAACAAAGCGAAAATAGCGGCACTGACGGGTAATGTTGACAGTTGGGAGCTTACCACACGCTTGATCTCGAGATGAATCGTGACTTCACGCTAACTAAAAACTGCTGGGATATTATTTCGCTGGAGCGTATTGAAACGGCCTGCGACATAACAAAACAAGCCGAGCTGGCAGCTGTGGTCATGCAAGTGGGCTTGGCGCACTTGTGCTTGATCAAGGGCGACATGACTATCATCCGGGCTAAGATCGAAATCAGTATACCGAAGAAGCGTCCTGGAAATTCAGCACATGCTAGAGGCATAGATAAATTCTATGAAAACATTGTACGTGCCATTCGCCAGCATATTGATTTTAAGCTCGTCAAGTGTGTACTGCTCGCAAGTCCGGGTTTTGTGAAGGACGACTTCTTTAAGTTCTTAATTGAGCAAGCAGTTCGCCAGGACGACAAACTTATTCTCGAAAACAAGCTTAAGTTTGTGTCCTGTCATGCTTCATCCGGCCACAAGCATGCGCTAGATGAAGTGCTTTGTGATCCGAAGATTCAGTCGCAGGTGGCGGATACGAAGGCTGCGACAGATGTAAAATGCCTCGACTGCTTTTTTAGTATGCTGCATACGGATCAGGACCGCGCATACTATGGCTACAAGCACATAATGCATGCCAATGCTAACATGGCCATCGAGACACTTATGATTACAGATGCTCTTTTCCGATCGCAAGACATTGCCGCTCGGCGCAAATACGTCGACCTAGTAGAAAGTGTGCGAAACAATGGCGGCACGGTGCGCTTATTCAGTAGCTTGCATGTGTCAGGTGAAAAACTCAGCCAAGTGAGTGGTATTGCTGCCATCTTGCGATATCCTATGCCCGACATTGATGATGACGATGTCGAAGACGAGTCTGATTTTGAAGAGGATAAGGAAAAGGAAAATATTGCAGGTGACATTGGACTCGACGACCTGTTAGTGGAAGCACTGACAATGTAAATGGCGAATTACCATTAGAGATAATGTTATTTCTTAGCTAGCTGCATTGTGCTGAACGACGATGTGAGACACTTGCTTGTCAAAAGTCTGCGACGTGAGCCTCTCGCCTAGTGGCGCAAAAGGATTCGACATGGCGTTCACATATAGGCGGTGTATTTCCAAAAACAACTAAAACCGACCCAGAAAAATGTTAAAGCGATGACGTCACAATAATTCTGTAATAGAAGTACCGGTCTTAGCTCAGACTCGCGCACTGGGGCGTCCTGTAACACCACGACGAACTTGATGGACGTGTTAGTCACATAGCCGTAGACTCTGTAATCCTCAATGGTGCCAAGGAAGCCCAAATACATGTCATCCTTAGAGCTACTGGAGCCTGCACTTCGGAGCTTCTCCTCGATTACGTCCAGCGACATATGCGCTATATAGTGAAATCCCATGTCTTCGCTTTCCTCACCGAACGTGCGAATATATAGGGGGCTATTCTGTGCAAAGAAATAGAAGAGAGTTGACGACAAAGCGATTAGGTATGAGAAGGAAGGAGATGATAATAGACCGAGGCCCGCTTACGGCCGCGGCGATTACGGCGACGCAAGCGATCATTGTGAAGATTTTGTTCTCGGAAAAAAGGTTATAAAAACTTTTTTTTGTCTGGTCTTAAACAACTTCGACATCTGATTGTTGCATTCTGTATCGTCACACAAGATACTCTAAATTCAGTGAAGATAAAAGGACTTACCGTCATGGAACAGTGGTTGCCCTGCACTTGAGAGAAAGACATGTCTTTTATTGCTTAATCAAGTAATGGTGTAAATACATGCAATCGCAACTCGTTGAGGCATGGAAATTATTGGGTGGTTTGTATCGGTCACCGCTTTGATTCATTCGTATAACCGCACGGAACGAGTCGAACTTCAACTACAAAAGAACATCATGATTGGTCAAAATCTGATCTTGTTGATGACCAACAATTTTATTATTATTTTTTTGGTCAAGCAGATGAAACTCGATCTTATTAGTGGCAGCGCTGGCGACGACATGGTCGTAATGCCTAGTGTTAGTCAAGATGAGAAAGGCCTAAATTACGCCAAAGGGTCATCCGCCATTGCTCAATTTCAAAGTGAAGATGTGAGACGCTTTAACCACTAAATAACTATTAGACGCTTATTCTGTTTCATTTGGGCAGGGAACGAATGTGGGACCGCAATTAGAAATTCCTTTGAGCTCCAATATTCGACAAATGGAGGAGCTAGTTAACGAGTTGCTTCAAAATGGCAAGAATCGCGTGCCTTACTCGCTCTTCCTCGGCGAGACGGAGGTCACGACGTCACTCAAGGCCACTGTGGAGGAGCTGGTGTGTGTAATTCAAAAACAATTATTTTTATAGCTACTGCTAACAGATTTAATCAATACGCTAGAATTTATCGACTGAAACGGCTTTGACTATTACGTTTCAGCCGCTGGCGGCTTTTCGTGTGCGTCCAGTTACCCGCTGCAGCGATACGCTGCAAGGACATTCTGAAGCAGTTTTGCATGTGAGCTTTAGCCCTGATGGTAAGAAATTGGCCAGCGGTGGAGGCGATGCTACCGTGCGATTTTGGGACACCAACACCTGTATGCCAAAGCACACGGGTCGTGGGCATAAAAATCACGTCTTGTGTACGGCATGGTCGCCAGACGGAGCGCGATTTGCCTCGGCTGACCGTAATGGTGAGATTTGTTTATGGGATCCGCTGACAGGCAAGCAGATCGGCCAGCCTATGAATGGCCACAAGCAGTGGGTTAATTCTTTGACGTGGGAGCCCATGCACCGAAATGCGACTTGTGAGCGTTTTGCAAGCTCCTCGAAAGACGGCTCGATCAAGGTGTGGAATGCCCGCACGGGTCGATCCATTGCGTCGTTGTCAGGCCACACGGACTCGGTAGAGTGCGTCAAATGGGGAGGTGAAGGCTTTCTGTACAGTGCGTCTCGTGACCGTACAATTAAGGTTTGGAGAATGGAAGGCGAGCACGTGGGCATGCTCGTTCGCACTCTACTTGGACATGGCCACCGAATCAATACGCTAGCACTCAATGTCGACTATGTTTGCCGCTCGGGTCCATTTAGCCACAATATCACGAGCTTTGAGTCACGCGAGGAGATGCAGCAGGCCGCTTTGAAGCGGTATCAGGAGGCGCGCATGGGTCAGCCGGAGCGTTTGGTATCCGGCTCGGACGACTTCACTTTATTCTTATGGGAGCCTTCTGAGAATAGAAAGTCGCTGGCACGTCTTACGGGCCATCAGCAGCCAGTAAATCACCTCAGTTTCTCTCCGAACGGAAGGTACTTTGCCAGTGCTAGTTTCGATAAAAAAGTTAAGATTTGGAACGGCCAAACGGGTAAGTTTGTAGCCACCCTTACTGGACATGTCGCTGCCGTGTATCAAGTGTGCTGGTCTAGTGATTCGCGTCTGATCGTGACAGCTAGCAAGGATTCGACTGTGAAGATATGGGAGCTTGCAGAGCTTAAGAATGCCAAGACGACGCTATCGGGTCACGCAGACGAAGTGTACGCACTGGATTGGAGCCCGAATGGTGATATAGTAGCATCAGGTAGCAAGGACCGCACTATAAAAATGTACGTGCAAATTGTTGCTGTTGAGGTGGTTATTCTAACTTTTTGTGCTGCAACCAGTTGGAAACACTAAGCTTCACTTTAAAAAGTTAGATCTCAATTGTTTTATTTTAATCATATTATAATCTCGTACTTAGAAAAGGCTTTAATCGATATTTCCACTGAATTCGAAAAGCCTTCAGCCATTAAATATATTCGGCCACCGCGAAATGAAGCGTTTACGATCTGATAGTAGCGTGAACGGCTGCGATGTAGATGCTTTAAGCATGACGCCACCCCCATCGTTGTTGTTATCTTCCATGTCTCCCTGGAAGCCCCAGCACATGTCTACAAAGCGTTACCGTGACCGTTCCGTACCCGTCGGTGAGTGTTCCCCTCCTCGCAATTCTATGATATGCGTACACATAAAATTCTAAAATGTCGACCTTAGATGCCATGAGCCGCTTAATGTCAGCCGCTGCCACCAACGCGCGGATCAAAAAGCTAACCAGCAACAGCTGCCTTTTTGCTGGTAAAAGGGGCGACTGTTGCGGAGTGTGTGAGAGCATAAAGCGTCAATTTGATTTAAGATTAATGCTGCGTTGCAGTCACTGCGATCGGGAAATGGGCGAATGCTGCTTCCAGGAGTGCGACGCGTGCTGCAATGTCTTCTGTATCCATTGCTCGACTCTGAACTGTGATGAAACGCTCGACCGCGTCTTTTGTCTTTCTTGTAACGACGATCTTCATTTAAGATAGAAATTGTTTGATAAAAGAAGAGAAATGTTAACGAGTTAACGCATTAAATTAGGTTTTTGATATCCACAACAATTCCACAAGATATTTTTTTTATTCAAATTGAAATAAAGCGCTCATACTTTTCACAACTGTTTTTAAAAATAAATGAAAAAAATCACATTTGCAAACTAAAGTTGTTATTCCTACAACTTCTGTAAAGATATTAATTTGAGGTTTCAATCCAAAAAGCCACAGTGTTTCATCTGTGATTGACGAAAACCGACCTCAGTGGCCGAGTGGTTAAGCACTGGAACTAGGACCGGGAGGTTCGTGGATCGGTACCCGCGGAGGGCGGTACGATGACACATCGCCGGAGATAGGCTAAAAAGCAGACGAGCAATGTAACGGGGTGCATCGTTACATGAAATTAACACTGAAAGGTTGTTAATAAATATTATCTAAAAGGTAGATAATATTTGGAGGAAATTACTTTATATAGTAATTTCCTGAATTCTTATCCATAAATAGGTACAGACCATTATGTCTATTTATTCCGCAGACTAATCAGCTGTAGAAGTAATCAAAGAGAGAGACAGATAAGATAAGATAAGATAAGAATTCAATTGCATGTTTAGTATTAGTTTATAATATAGTTAGAGTTAACAAATAGAAAGAAGAGATACTTAATTATATTAAAACACTTTTCGTTTTACCCTCTTTAAGCTAGTTACCTTAAAGAGAAGTCTTCCTCTGCACGTACTAGTGTACGTGAAATAACGTAAGGCACCACTCGCAACTGAAGCAGTGGGAAGTGGGCTTGTACTGAAGCAGTACAAGTCGTAGTGCCCCGTTACAATACATATCGATGTCAATCGATTTGGTCACGTGCCACTTAAATGCGAAATTTTCTAGTTAATGTTGGTGTTGCCTATGTGACTGATTATTTATCGCTGCTGCTGCAGAGACTATTTCTGTAAAGCAATCCAAATTTACCAAATCGACAGGAATAAAAATAATATTTAACCACACAAGATGCATTACATTATCAATGACACCATAGTAAACTTGCTACATTCTGAAAAGCTCGAGCAGCAACAAAACAACTTCCAGACATTATTTTAATCCAAAGATGATAAGCATTACAAGCAGCTGAAAAATCCACTTGAGGAGTCAAATGTTACGATCACAAAAACTGCAAAAAGCTGCAGCCCGTCGAGGCAACCATCAGCAGAGGCAAGCCTCGTTCCACAAATTATTGCGTCACTTGATGATGCGCTTTAACCAAAATTATGTCGAGAAAGCGAACGCAGTGGCTTCGCAAATGTGAGGATGTAAAAGTTAGAGCCAATCGACCATTTAATTTATAACGAGCTCAAGATTGTTCTCATATGCTTCTCCTCGGATGTCTAATAACCGCGAACTTATACTTGCGCGTCCTTTACACTGACCGAAATTGCTTTCGTGTTGTGTCAGTAGATTTTTGCTATCTGGCGGCTCAACACCACAAGTTGAGCGTCGCTTTCAGCTTGATCAGCACATCTCGGAAGGACATCCTGTAAGACATAACATCATGTATTGGTGCAGTTAGTGCAATGTTTCAAACAGAGCTGAACGAGTGGAATAAGTTCATTGAAAGGAAATTGGCCAAAAGGTTGGACGAGGTGCGAGCATTGCCTTGATAAAGTTGCCTGGCTTCATCGCTTCATCTTATTTTTAGCAAAAGTTGACTTAGATAATTTAACGCCGCCCACCTTCTTTCTGTAGGCGGGCACGTCGTAATGCGGCCACGCTCTACTTAGGCACACCCTAGCACAGCGAGGAAGCGCTTAAACCTGCTTCTCTTGTGTGCAGTGAGGTAGTTGTGGTGGGCGCGTATAGCGACCTCACCCAACACACTAATAACTCTGGTTAAGTGTCGTCACGGGAGCGGTAACCCGTCTCCTCGTGCGCACTTACCAAGTAGGTAGTAGTTTTCAGACTGATTTATATTTAATAGAATTAAATACAAATACCTATCTTAACCAATTAAAATGTTATCTCTATAGATATCATTTAATATGTATTGCGAGCGTATCTTTATAGATACCTCGCGTAACGGATGACGCTAGCCGTCATCACGGATGACGCTGGGCGTCATCCCTCCTAATGTGAATGCACCCATGTGCATCACATCCACAAGGGTTGGTCACAAATGTGCACCACACCCGAGTGTTGGGTCTAATTACTATTATTTAGTAATTGACCATCCCCTTAAGTACACCTAATATACTTAACGGGGACTGTGTAACATTAGGGCAACTTTAGCCCGTTACAGGACGCAACTAAAACTTACTCCTTAACCAGTTCTTCTTCTATGCGTGAACATAGGAGAAACGGCTGGCACTAGTCGTAATAGCCAGGCTTCTATTTTAACGGGGAACTTCTCCCTAGCACTGCTTCAGTCCAAGCCGACCTGCACCGAAAAGAGTGGAGGTGAGGTGCCTTCGAAAACTTCACGTACACGGTGTGGCAGAGGAAGGTTTTGAAGTTGCTAAAATTCTTAGTAACTACCTAAGAAGGCTTAGTATAGAGAAAAAGCAAAATCGATCAATATAATTGAGTTTCTACATATTGCAAGTATATATTCGAGTAAAAAATATTCATGCGTTACATCCATAGTTGTCTTTCCTACACAATAAAGAAACAAGCGGCGATACCGAAAAAAGGATGTGTGACTGTACCGTCTCCCAATAAAATTGGGGGAAGATGTTGCAATTGCAATGAATCATTTTTTGTGCGCGACCGTACTCCATCGGCGCTTTTGTTTAGCTCTACTTAGCTGAATGCGTCGAGTTGCTGCCGTCTGAGCCGTAGAATCATTGAGCAAATCTTTATTATGTTGTGGCGATGCAAAAAAACTTAATACCATTCCAACAACACACAATGTTATAATAATCTTCAAATTAATTGAAATAGCGGGATTACTATCTTCCAAAATTGGTCAGCTCCTTCTAGTTGCCTCAAAGATGTTGGCTATACTGGCCAAATAATTGAATGGTTTAGCCTTCAAAAAGCCAAAACAAAATTGCCGTAGAAATCCCGCAAAGATGTCTTATATATGTATCAAAATATGCGTCACAATATAAAGATATATTAAGAACGCAATTTATACCATTTCCCATGTTTCTTAGGCCGTCAAACTTTGGCGGCAAAAACGTTGTCGTGAGGTTTCGCTGTGCAATTTCCACGAAATTGTCTTCAATATCATGCCTTCAAACGCAACCTCGAGTCGGAGTATATGCGTTTCGACACATTTATGACCGTGCCGTTCGCTGCCGCAACTGAAAGTCAGGAGATGATACCACCATAGAAATATATGTCTTTCGAAAACCGAATGTATCGGACAAATGAGACTCTGGATACTGTAACGGCATTGGATGTAGTTTGGATGAAACAAGTTCCTCCAACTTTAAGTGACATTGAGTCTCTGCTGCAGGTAGTTGAAACACTGATGCGTAAGATCTAGCATTCGCATTGCCCTTTCGAGGAGAGAAATGCCGTACCACCACTTCAGGCGCCGTTTTCCACAACGTCGATTCGCTTTAGGGAACTACAACGCCTGGATCTTCTAGTACGCACTGCCGCGTAAAATCCCAGCCAAAAAGCAACGACGAAAATGAATACGTCTGTTGTAGCTGCCAAATCAGATCAAAGTCCTCAATACTTTTGCGCTGATTCCTCCACAAGTGACGCTGACCGCCTTCCTTCTCAAGACATCTCGCGTTATTAAACTGATCTCCATTTGAGCATTCAGTGCCAATAAAGTACTTTCGCCGCTCTCCACATCATCCCATGGTATGCAAAGGATGTACTCACCAAAGTTATGCTCGCACGCAAACGAGTCTCGAGCTGTCATCTCTTCTACTTCTGGTTGATGCCCCTGAGGCTGGAATTCCAACGCATCAGGATTAAGTCTTGACTCCACATTCAAAAAGAGCCCTTCTTCTGCAGGCCGAGCTTCATCCACTTCCACAATGTCATCGTCAGCGTAAGATAAATTTGGTAGTAAGTCCCCACTTATTTTTGTATCAGCAATCACATGTTTAGATTCTTCACTAAACTTTGCTTGTGTTCCACATAGTTTCTGATGCATGCAATCAGAATTACTCATTGTGGCACCACCACAAGCCTTGCTTTTGAAAGCTTCTAGCCGTTTAGAAGCTTTTGCAAATTTGGCCAGTGTTCTTTTCTTTTTCCTATTGCTTATATTTCTGTTCCAGCAATCTGACTCTTCTTTGAATCCTTTTGCACAATCCTCTAATGATGCTGCAAGCAGCAATTGTTCCATTTGATGCGCTGCCTGTTTCTCCAAATAGTTGACGTAACTTCGAAGGATAAGCTAATGCCGCAATAACACGATGCCATTAAAGTCAAACGCTACAAAGACGATGATACCAATGAACTTCACCTGCTCCAATAGCATTGCAATAAGACGCTGAAAATTTGGCCATGTGTTAATCATCTCGCTTTCCGTGACAAAAAGTTGGTAGAATGAACTACGCCTTAAAACGTGATGCGACGTCAAAAACCCCGTGAGCACGTCTCCTAAAATCTCAAATAACCGGCATGTATCCTTGACAACCTCGAATTTTATCGTAAGGATACCTGTGACGAAGCATCACTAACAAATTAGCTAAAATAGATGAGCAAATAACGCTTGTAATTTATCTTGCCCGTATCAACATTCAAGAACTCCATCGCTTCAAGAAGGTCATACGTTTTTTCAATGGGGCTGTTTTGTGTGGCAGCCTGCGTCGATGGCAATGTGACAACTTGATCGAGGATACATGCGACAGTGGGCAAGAGCCCAGAAATTGATGAGCTTCTTTGCGGGACCACTGTCTTGCTTTTTGAAGTACTTAATCGATTCACTGCCTTAAGATGGCGCTGCATCAGCCCAACACACAATAAGCCTATGTTTAGCTTATACAGCTGTTTCACGAGCTCAGGGTCGTCCACCAACAATATTTGCTGTCGCTCGTTGACGCTAAGGTGCTTCCAATAGTCGCGAACACTTATCACTACCGCAAGACCGTCTTTTGTATCGCTACGTTGCTTCGTCAAAGGCGTGTTCAGCTTCATCCAAATAGCATGTCCTGGTCCGTGCACGTCACTACGACAGGAAAGCAGCTTTACTCTCTTTAAGGGCAACAAATTTCCATTGCTGCTTGATTGATTTCCAAAGTTTGATACATTCATTAAATTATTCTTTGGCGTTAGCGAACGGAGGGCCAAATAAGATTTCCAAATCGGGGCTACTTAAGGCACACAAGAATAATAAGAGTTACTTAAATAGCTTACACCTTTGACCCTACCAGCGCACCATCTGCGGCCGATGTGATGAAGGAGGAAACGCTTCCCTTAGTCTGCGGCGCCATCAGTATTTTTTATAAACAGAGCTCAATTGCCTTATAAAATTTATTCTTTGAAATCCTTTCTTAAGTCTTTATGATTTAGAAATGCAATACCTCTTTCCATTTTATGATATGGCAAACACTCAGCATCAGCAGACAGCACTTAAGCTAAAGAAGGCGTGCGGAGAGGCAGCAAATCAAGCTATTGCTGCTACAACCTTAAGTGGACAAGCAAGTCACATCCACGGCAAGAATCGCAAATTCGGCAGCCGGAAAGAAGCAATGGCGGCCAAGGTAAAGCTGCATACGCATTTTATATAAATGATAAATATTTAAAATGTAAGCTTTTTTCTTACAGATCGCAGCAGCGCAAGCCAAGCGAGAGGCCCAAAAGTCTCTGCGATCACCAGCTTAAACAATATAAGCTCCACGATTAGCATTTGTGCCCATTATATCGATTTCTAATAAGCTCAACACCTCGTAAATGGCAGATTCTGTACCATTTATTAGCTATCTTGCGGCTATTCAAATACCCTTTGAATCATGTTAACAAGAAGGCAAGATGCGCTATTATAAATAAAACTCAATCAGTCCACATTGATCCAACTACAGGTTCAATATTTGTAATAGCTCGCCAAGTGGCATGTGGCAAGACTAGCTGGATGGTGATGCCACAAACGTAATGGTTACAATTTGATTGGCTGGCTAACAATTATTGACGAGTAATGGAATTGTAAGTGAAGACAGACGTCAATGATGCATTTGTCCAAGAATGTCCAACTCGTAATGGGGTTGGAGATGGTACATTTACCTTATGGGTAATATACCCATTTATCCTATTCCAAAATAGTTATTTACTAGGGTTGGTCACAAATGTGGACCACACCCGAGTGCTGGGTCTAATTACTAAGGTGTAATTGACCATCCCCTTAAGTACACCTAATATACTTAACGGGGACTGTGTAACATTAGGGCAACTTAGCCCGTTACACCATCCTTCTCTTTAAGAACGAATTAACATTTTTAAATTCGTCAAAGAGGAGAGAGGAACTGCGAGCAGCTTTACGCGCCGCTAGTTCACTCAATCACTCTAGCAACCTGTGTTTCCATACACGACGCCCAAGATGCCACCTAAAAGGGGCCACGTTGGTGGTCGTCTGCGAAGACGCCCACTCAACCTCGTACTAAGCGCACGCGCCGCGTTAATTCGCCGGCCGCGTCAAATGCCTTAGTCGGAACGCCGACAGCCACTGCGGCTGTCGCGTTAACAGGGCTAAAGGATCCATCCCACTTTAACAGTGAGGATGTAGATCCGTCGCTCATTGCCGACTACAATGAGTCGACACCGTTGCCGTCATTTCATAGTAGTGATGCGGACAACGAGCTCATGAGGAATGATGATGCGGCATTATTGCCCATCCAAACTTCTCTCATGGCTCACAACATGGAGACAGCATCATTTACGAATGCTGTCCCATCGTCTGCGCTGAAAAGCGCAGCGACAGGAAATCAGAGCGCTGCCCATAAAGACGCAGCCGCTTCTCCGTTGGGTATAACCACAACGCCTTATGCTCATACCATAATTCATAATGGTTCTGACATAGAGGATTCGGAGCCTAAAGCTCCGCCGACGACACGTGAACGTGCTCAGTCGGTGTCACAAGCCAGTCGTTTAGAACGTGGCTATGTGACGGGTGGCATTCCAAAGATGCCCCCTCCATCTAAATGGCCTCGTTTA
>NW_027152029.1:1815921-1818187 GCF_004359215.1 Bremia lactucae | reverse complement strand
AACCTGCTTCTCTTGCGTGCAGTGAGGTAGTTGTGGTGGGCGCGCAAGCGACCTCACCTAACACACTAAGTACTCTGGTTAAGTGTCGTCACGGGAGCGGTAATCCGTCTCCTCGTGCGCACTTAACAAGTAGGAAGTAGTTTTCAGACTGATTTATATTTAATAGAATTAAAAAATAAATACCTATATTTACCAATTAAAATGTTACCTCTATAGATAACACTAAATATGTATTGCGAGCGTATCTTTCTAGATACCTCGCGTAACGGATGACGCTAGCCGTCATCACGATGACGCTGGGCATCATCCCTCCTAATGTGAATGCACCCATGTGCATCACATACACAAGGGTTGGTCACAAATGTGCACCACACCCGAGTGCTGGGTCTAATTACTTTATTTAGTAATTGACCATTCCTTTAAGTACACCAAGTGTACTTAACGGGGACTGTGTAACATTAGGGCAACTTTAGCCCGTTACAAATATTATTTTACATAGTAATATCCGGAAAGCTTATCCATAGGTAGATAAAGACCATTATATCAACTTGCTTCGCGGTCCAGTCAGCACTGGACGCCCGCAAAGAGAGAGACATATAAGAATTTATTATATGGTTCGTATTAGTACATAATTGAGTTAGTAGAAAATAGTATATTAAATACAGTTTTTAGTTAACCCTCTTGAAAGCAAGTGTTTTAAAAAAAAAAAGAGAGTCTTCCTGCACGTACAAGTCTACGTCAAGTGACGTATGGCAGAACTTGCACTGAAGCAGTGCAAGCGGAATACTGAAGCAGTACAAGTCGGCAGTACCCCTTACACCTGGTAGCACTTAGTAGTCCGTCCAAGGACCACAGTTCTATCATCTAACATGGACATGTCAGATGATAATGGTAATACGCATCACGTTTCGCGTGATAGCTACTCTTCTCTAAGTGACATAGAAAAAATGTGGTCGAATAAATGAGTTCGTCCGTAGGGAATGATACCATCCTGGCCATGCTGTCCGGTTTGGACAGAGATGCCATCTATTCAGCCATCGCCTAGTTTATACAACATGAACTTGACGAGGCGAAGGAGAAGATAGCCTTGCTTAATCAGCAAGGCTCTCAAAAGGCAGAACTTATGAGGTAACAACAGGTACAGACCCCAGTACTTGAGACGACGCACACGCGTCGTCCCGAAACCTTAAAGATTGACGTCTCTAAGTATAGGGGAGTCAAAGAAGACTCCCTCTTACGATGGTTTGTCGAGTTGGACGATGCCATAAAGGCTCGTCACATCGTCGACAAGCAAATGCAAATCGCATTTGCTCAATCAAATTTGGTAGGTTGTGCCAGAACTGTGGCACTAGGCCTCAAGTTGTGCGACCCATATTTTTTTGGTTCGCTAGAGATTTTTAAAGCCCGGCTCAAACAGACGTTTGAACCGCCTAGGGCTGAGTTCAGAGCTCGATCAGAGCTTCTGAAACCTAAGCAAGGCAAGCGTGATGTTCCCGCTTATGCCCAGCATATACGACTCTTAGCGAATTAATTCACAAACAATTCAGTTCATGAGCACATGTTAATTACGGTGTTCATGCTAGGTCTTACGGATGGTCCCGTAAAGACCCACCTGCTCCGCTTGAATTGGATACGCTTGAAGAAGCAATAGCCGTTGCGGAACAGGAGGACTTTAGTTTGAGACAGGCTCAAGCTAGTTCGTCATCGTATCGTCCTCCAAGACGACAAGAACCTTTCTTACGTCGAAAGCGAGAGACCTCGCTTTTCGAGCAATAAGCGATTGCAGGAACGCAATCGCTGCCAAAAGTTAGGACACTACGCTCATGAGTGTAGTGCCCCACGTAGCACCGAGAGGTACTGAATGTAATTTTGGACCGTATGCCAAAAAGGGCAACGGTCGCGGGTCCGACGTTGTTGCGAAATCGAACCAGCGAGGCGGACCCCAAAAAAACGGTCGGGGTCAGTAGGGGCACAACGCCCTACTGATCCAGCAACCTCAAGGGAATTTGCAAATCTCTTGACGAAAGTTGCTCCAGACACAATCATATGTATCTCTTCACCTGGCGATGATGTATCCCTCACCACCTTGACGTTAAAAGTGACAAATGATTTGTCACTTAGAGATCTAGTGGACTGTGGAGCGTCAAATAACTTTATTCGTCGCCAGTCACTAGAGGGTCGTAGGCTCTAATATGTTGAGCGCGACATCCCTCCAACGAGGATGACGGTGCGTCTAGCGACAGGCGCATCGATAACAGTAATGAAA
>NW_027152029.1:1772395-1815821 GCF_004359215.1 Bremia lactucae | reverse complement strand
GAGCATACTTCATAGCAAGTAACTCTTTGTCATGAACTGGGTAGTTCTTTTCCGCAGCTTTAAGTTATCTGGACTCGAACGCAATAGCACGTTCATGCCCATACACATTTATTTGTAACAGAGCACTGCCAATGGCAAAATCTGATGCGTCACAGACGACACTGAAAGGCCAATTTGGGTTTGGCAGTGCCAGAATCGGGGCATGAATAAGACTATCCTTAACTGCTCGAAAAGCATTATTTTCGGTGCTAGTCCAGCACCATTCTGTATCCTTTTTAAGGAGATTCGATAATGGCCTAACCATATCAGCGTAATTTTCGCTACATTTGTGTGAATAATTGGTGAGAACCAACCACTTACGCAAATCCTTTTGGTTTTTAGGAACCGGCCAATCTACTATGACTTTTACCTTAGCGGGAGCCGCTCTAAAGCCTCGCATTCCAATGAAGCATCCTAAAAAAGGAATTTCGTCTGCGCCAAAAATGCATTTAGTTGCATTGTCATAGAATCTGTTTGTGCGCATGCACTCGAGCACTGCTCGCAAATGGTCTAAATGATTTTCCACATCCGACCGACCCTGCTCCGAACGACTATGGATAAAAATGTCATCGAAATAAGTCTGTGCATAACCTCGATGAGGGCGACACAGCTGCGTCATTAGACGATTAAATGTTGCCGGGGCGTTGAAAAGCCCTTGTGGCATAACCAGCCACTCCCATAACATGCCGCTTGGGGTGCTAACCGCTGTAAGCGGGATATCACTAGCTCGCATGAGCAATTGGTAGTAACCATCGACTAAGTCCAATGCACTGTACATTGTAGATCTCGCGGAAGAAATCGTCAATGACGTCACTGCTCCTTTGGTAAAGGCCATTGTCTTGTGACATAGTATTTGGTTCCCGGAACTAAGTCAATTTCATGACGAGCACCTCTATCCGGAGGTAAAACAGATGGTGGGTTATTATATACCACATCTTGAAATTCCTTAATCAAGGAATAAAAGGGATCCGTAGGATCGTTAAGGATCGATGACCCATTTCGCGCACTAAGTGCAGCTTTTGTGTCATCCAGGACAGCTTCGTCTAGAAATGACGATGAGTTTAACTTAACCATAGGTCGAATGACCACCATTTCAGATAAGTCATCATCTTTTAAGGCTCGACCGCATTCATCAATAGACATTTCGTCTAGCTCTAAAAGAGCATGTAACGAGGGGATTGCCGCAAGGCTAACTTCCCCCTCAATGTTACCGGTTACGCCATTTACAAGCGTATGTACTTGCTCACTCGTATTACTTTGTGAGGGTAAACACGCTTCGTGTCCATCCTGTCTTGGAGGGAGACTATACGCCTGTTAGAGGCCGGGACATTCACGTCTCCGGGTTTTCCAGCCTGTATTGGTTCTATACAAGACATGGTGTTTAATTGACATCCGACAAGGAGTTAGGTAACCTAACTTCCATGTCCAGCAAGTCACTTCACGTGTATCAGAAGGGTTTGACCCGAAATGCCCTGGTGAACCGCCAATAGTGTCACTACTGACACTCAGTATGATGCCACCTCGGGCCGACCATGCTCGGTGGACTTAGACGTGCCACTCCATGTACCTCAGGGATATTGCACCCTTGATGATTTGGCCTTAGGCCAACAATGCTTTCAGCATTAAGTGACTCGTTATTATAACGATTGTCACTCGACGGAGTACGTGCCGTTCCACTTATTTCTGCTGAGTCGGGCTCAGAATTAATGTTTTTTTAACATTAGAGTTTATTAATTCAGACATGCCAATGTCTAAAACACTGACATACTCATTCAATGATCCACGCCAATAGTGCGTTTGTTGCCTAGCAAAGCTGGGTTCATGACTCTCCAAAACTTTGCTAGGAACATTGCGCGTGGCGCCTAAGGTCTTAGACCTCCAATCGATCCATGGCTCATGGTGTTCAAACCAGGCCATACCAAGGATGAGATCATATCTCGAATCCAAATCAACGACGAGACAGCGTTCCATACTGTCAAAGTTCCGAAGCTTTATGCCTAAGTTCAATGGAATTTTGGGAACAGTGACACGAGTCCAAGTCTCTAAGCGAACAGTGATTGTTTCACCTTCATGCGCTCTAAGCGCCTTAACGTATCGTCGACTTCCTTCAAGGGAAATGCGTAGAGCATAATTGCAAGACGCTTCTGAGTCAATTAAAATTGACCACGGCTTATCAAAGCCCTTTACAGTCGCTTGCGAGACTAACAAGCCAGGCTTGTACTCTCGCCCCGTTCCATTGAGCACCGAGCTAATCGGGGCTAGGTTCTGTTTATTCTCACCTCCTTGAGGTTCAATTGAGCCTAGGTCTTCCCCAGTAGGTGCGGGGCGCCCTACTGGGGAAGACCTAGGCTCGGTTGAACCTCAAGGAGGTGAGAGTAAGCAGAACCTAGCCCCGATAAGATCGGTGCCCAATGGAACGGGGCGAGAGTACAAGCCTGGCTTGTTAGTCGCTCAAGCGACTTTGAAGATCTTTGATAAGCTATGGTCAACTTTATTGGCTCAAAAGCGTCTTGTAATTATATTTGACGTCTTTTCCTTGAGGAAAATCAACAATACGGTGAGGCGCTGTTTGCTTAGCGACTGGGACTCGTGTCACTGATCCTGAATTCTCGTTGAACTCAGGCATAAAGTTTCTGTAGTTTGACAGCGTGGAACGCTGTCTCGTCCTTGATTTGAATTCGAGATATTATCTCATCCTTGGTATGGCCTGGCTTGAACGTCATGAGCCATTTTCGATTGGAGGTCTAAGACCTTACGCGCCACGCGCGATTGTCCGAGCAAAGTCTTGGAGAGTCATTAATCCACCTTTGGTAGGCAACAAAAGCGCTATTAGCGCGGATCATTGACTGAGTCTGTCAGTGATTTAGGCATTAAAATGTCTGACTTAATAAACTCCAATGTTGAAAATATTAAATCTGAGCCTGACTCAATAAAAGGGGTTTAACGGCACGTACTCCGTCGAGTGACACTCGTGGTAATAACGATTCACTGGTGATGAAAGCATTGTAGGCCTAAGGCCGAGTCATCAATGGTGCAATAAGTCTCAGATGCGTGGAGTGGTACGCCTAAGTTCACCGAGTGTGGTCGGCCAAGGTAGCACCATACTGAGTGTCAACAGTGACATTATTGGCGATTCGCCAGGGAATTTCGGGTAAAACCCTTCTAATGCACGCGAAATGACTCGCTGGACATGGAAGTTGAGTTACCTTGCTCCTTGTCGGATGGAAAGGTTTGGCTGAGATGCGTATATGGGGGACAATATGGCATATAGGGAAGCGGCATACGAAAAAACATTCGACTATCAAAACCGGCTGTACATGGCAGGCTGTTATGCAACACGAACCAGAACACCCAGGTTTGGGTTACAAGAGGGACCTTTGTGGCTACAAACGGCGAACATCACGAACATGATGCTGCTTCTGATGCATCGGCCTTCATGACAACAGAGCGCTTAATTCCTTGCAGAAGAATATGGTTGCAAATATGACCAAAGCTGGCGCATCCCCGCGCGTAGCCCTGCCAGATTGATCCAGACTACCTGGCTATCAGACAGGATATACAAAACAGCAAGCACAAGTTTTTTTAGTGAGCGCATCTAGCAACCAATACTGAAAGTGTGCACATGAACTAGGAACAAAAGATCGCACCGGAATTTGCCCGTTTTGCTTTTCTTTAAACGTGTGCGACTCAGACGGTACCCGTAAAGTTTAGCAAAGTTATTAACATCACTCACCGCAACTTTGAGGCAGGAACAATATGCGTTTAATGGATTTTGTATTGTGATGGATGTCAGCGAACGTCGTGAGGAACTTGGACTCAATAAATATTAATTTAATTACGTGATTGGTGGAATCGATACGGAATGATTTTATTTGCTTCTGAAGAGAGGGGTGTGTGTGATCTTGATTAAGGGTGCGTGTGGTTATATGCGCTCCCTTAAGTTTAATATCTATATAGATAATATGATTAATGACGGGAAAGGTTAAGAGAACCCAATTTGGTTAACGGCACCCCACCATTAAATAATTATAATTTAGTGATGTTCATCTGCGGCCCCAAAATAATCCTGCGGTCGTGCCACGTGGTGGCGTGATCAAAGCAGGCTTGCTTTTCAAGCAGGGCTTTGAGTGCGATCAGTAGGCTTAAAGGCTCGATTCGATACGTGGCGCTTATGAGCGCCAAGATGACGAAGCACACGGCCGTAAGCGCGGCGAAATCATCATAAATGATGTAGGCGGGCACGTCGTAATGCGGCCACGCTCTACTTAGACACACACCCAAGCACAGCGAGGAAGCCGTTTAACCAGCTTCTCTTGCGTGCAGTGAGGTAGTTGTGGTGGGCGCGTTAGCGACCTCACCCAATACAGCAAGTACTCTGGTTAAGTGTCGTCACGGGAGCGGTAATCCGGCTTCTCGTGCGCACTTACCAAGTAGGAAGTAGTTTTCAGACTGATTTATATTTAATCGTATTAAATATATATACCTATTTTTACCAATTAAAATGTCATCTCTATAGATAACACTTAATATGTATTGCGAGCGTATCTATCTAAATACCTCGCGTAACGGATGACGCTAGGCGTCATCCCTCCTAATGTGAATGCACCCAAGTGCATCACATACACAAGGGTTGGTTCACAAATGTGAACCACACCCGAGTGCGGGGTCTAATTTCTTTAAATAAGTAATTTGATCATCCCGTTAAGTACACCACGTGCTCAACATATTTGAGCCTACTACCCTCTAGCGACTGGCGACGAATAAAGTTATTCGACGCTTCACAGTACACTAGGGCTCTAAGTGACAAATCATTTGTCCCTTTTCATTTCAATGTTATGAGGAATACCTCATCACCAAGTCCAGTGACACATAATGATTGTGTGTCTGGAGCAACTTTCGTCAAGAGATTTGCATATTCTCTTGAGGTTGCTGGATCAGTAGGGCGTTGCGCCCCAACGGACATCGACTTTTTTTTTGGTCCGCCTTGCTGTTGCGATTTTGCAACAACGTCGGACCCGCGACCGTTGCCCTTTTTGGCATTCGGTCCATATTTACGTTCAGTACATCTCGGTACTGGGTGTGGGGCACTGCACTCATGAGCGTAGTGTCCTAACTTTTGACAGCGATTGCAGAAATGCAATCGCTTGTTGTTCGAAAAGGGAGGTTTCTCGCTTTCGACATAAGAGAGGTCCATAGGTTTTGGACCTCACATTTCGTGTCGTCATGGAGGACGATATGATGACGAACTAGCTTGAGCCTGTCTCAAGCTAAAGTCCCCCTGTTCCGCAACGGATATTGCTTCTTCAAGCGTATCCAGTTCCAAGCGGAACAGGTGGGTCTTTACGGGACCATCCATAAGACCTTGCATGAACACCGTAATCAACGTGTGTTCATGAATTGGGTTGTTTGTGATACAACCCACTAAGAGTCGTATGTGCTGGGCATAAGCGTGAACATCAAGCTTGCGTTGTTTGAGTTTCAGAAGCTCTGATCGAGCTCTGTATTCAGCTCTAGGCGGTTCAAACGTCTGTTTGAGCCGGGCTTTAAAAGTCGCTAGCTACCCAAAGACATATGGGTCGCGCAATTTAAGGCGTAGTGCCCAAGTTTTGGCACGACCTGCCAAATTTGACTGAGCAAATGCGACTTGCATTTGCTCTTCAACGATGTGACGAGACTTTATGGCATCGTCCAACTCGACAAGTCATCTTAAGAGGGAGTCTTCTTCAACTCTTCTATACTTAGAGATACCTCATCTTAAGAGGGAGTCTTCTTCGACTCTTCTATACTTAGAGATACCAATCTTTAAGGTTTCGTGATGACGCGTGTGCGTCATCCCAGGTACAGGGGTCTGTACCTGTTGTAACCTCAACAGTTCTGCCTGTTGAGAGCCTTGCTGATTAAGCAAGGCTACCTTCTCCTTCTCCTTCGCCTCGTCAAGTTCATGTTTGATGAGCTTGGCGATGGCTGAATGGAGGGCATTTCTGTCCAAACCAGACAGCATGGCCAAGATGGCGTCGTTCCCTACGGTCGAACTCATTCGTTCGACTGCACTCCTTTCTATTTCACTTAGAAAGGAGTAGCTATCACGCAAAACGTGCTGCGTATTTCCAATATCATCTAACATGTCCATGTTAGATGATGGAACTGTGGTCCTTGGACGGAATACAAAGTGCTACCAGGCGTAATGGGGCACTACTGCCTTGTCCTGCTTCAGTACAAGTCCACTTCGCACTGCCTCAGTGCGAGTGGTGCCTCACGTCACTTCACGTACACTAGTACGTGCAGAGGAAGACTCTCTCTAAAACAATTGCTTTAAAGAGGGTTAATTAAAAACTGTATTTAATATAATTAAGTACTTCTGTTTCTATCTATTTAATACTAAAGCAATTATAAACTAATACAAAACATTTTTTATAACGTCTTCTCTTTCTCTCTCTTTGCGCGCGTCCAGCGCTGCCTGGACCGCGAAAAAAGTAGATATAATGGTCTTTATCTACCAATGGATAAGATTTTAGACTATTAATATGTAAAGTAATATTCTCCAAATATTACTTACCTTTTAGATAACATATTAATTATCAACCTTTAAGTATTAATTTCATGTAACGATACACCCTGTTACAGTTTTGGCAACAAATTTTTCAGAACGATTTTAATGAAATGGAAAACCAGCTGAGTTGGGAACGCAATAGAAACCAATTGGTTTGCTTCTCCTGAATGGGCTATTCTTGCAGGTACCTGCTATTCAAGGCCAGTGGTTATTTTGACTGAAGCTGGATCCGGATCTTCTTTATGGGGCTAAAGTTGCCCTAATGTTACACAGTCCTCGTTAAGTACACTACATCCCTCCAACGAGGATGACGGTGCGTCTAGCGACAGGCGTATCGATAACAGCTATGAAACGCGGAGTGAAATTTCACTACACGTTAAAAGATTTACAGTACGATGATAAATTTATCGTACTGAATATGGATGACAAATTTGATGTCATCCTAGGTTTACCTTGGCTCAGAAAATATGTGCCAAAAATCAGCTTGCAGCATCGATCCGTAAAGATGCCTGCCACTTGTTCGTCAAATGGACATCTGATGACCGTCTTGGAGCGTCCACAAGCGTGTAGATGTCCTACGAGCGAGTGCGATGGCCTCACTTATGGTACGGTCGTTAGTACGACTGCACAAGATCACAGTATGATTACTAATCACCCTGTGGAGTCAGCTGGCGGCGGCTGTGCGAATGCACAGGCAGCGCCGAAGGTCCACCACTCAAATAAGTCGAGTGGATTGAGACATGAATGTACGCTTAGCGGGCGACATTCAAGGAAGATACCGGTTGTCTAAAATGGACAACACGATGATCCTAGGTCGAATAAAAAGTCGACCGTAGAGGATCCGACTGTGATAGCCCAACCACAGTCAGAAGACGTTGAGGTAATAATTCCCCAGGTACTCGAGGAGAAATATCCTCAAAAAGTTAATATGGAAGTGACTAGACTTCAGCATCCCGAGGGTTTAATTCTCGGCAGCCTGTGGATAAATCTCAGGAAGAAACCGAGAAATTAAATGTCTTGGTTGATGACGGATCAAGAGTAGGCACTTATACCCTTGATCTGTATGCGCCTCCGAAGTTAACTTCGGGGATAACTCAATTACCATCCCTAGAACCCAAGCGGTTCTTGAGAGCACGAAGACGTCGCACTTTTCGCATACCGCATGGACTTGTTAACCATGCGATAAAATTAAGAATGATGGTTCTGACCAATCAACATCGTTTTTAATCAAGTGGTCTTATGGTGAATATTCTATTTAATGACAGTCAGAGAGATTGTCGTTTAGGGGAGGGGTGACGAAACGAGGAATATCGTTACATGGAATTAACATTTAAAGATTGTTAATTAATATATTATGTAAATGTCTGATAATATTTGGAGAATATTTATTTTCATGGTAGTATTCTAAGATCTTATCCATTGGTAGATATAGACCATTATATCTACTTTCTCCGCGGTCCAGTCAGCGCTGGATGCGCGCAAAGAGAGAGACAGATAAGACGTAATTACATGTTTTGTATTAGTTTATAATTAAGTTAGTATTATAAAGATAGAACAGAAGAACTTAATTATATTAAATACAGTTTTTAATTAACCCTTTTTTAAAGCAAGTGTTTTAAAGAGAGACTTCCTCTGCACGTACTAGTGTACGTGAAGTGACGTGAGGCACCACTCGCACTGAGGCAGTGCGAAGTGGACTTGTACTGAAGCAGTAGAAGTCGGCAGTGCCCCGTTACAAAAACACTTTGCGCTTGCGGTATATTGACAGCAGATCAGAGTGCTCAGAGCACCAGCTTGAAGGCTTACTGCCAAACAAACCATCCCAGTGTAGCAGGTGAGCAATTGCACGATAATTACAGGTTTCATCTGCAGGAACATCATCGAGGATCTTTGCAATTTGAACGTTCCAAACTGTCTGGCACCTGACACTGGAACTTTGCCGGACCGCTTATTATGGCCATATTTTCCGCAATCACCGAACCTGCATTTTCCCTGTGTCTGATGCTAAAATGCGGACAAACCTCGTTTTGTTGAAGCGTCATTTTTGAATTGCTGCTTTGATCCTTCTAGTGTCCTCGCAGCTTAAGAAGGATACTAGGAGGGTTTGGATATTTTGATTTCTATGTTGCCATCTCGAAGTTGGGCTTTCATTTTCTTTTGTTCACTGGACACTTATGCTTTGGTAAGTTGTTTACAGTTGCTACAATATTTTCCAAAATTTTACAACACGAGTCCAATCATCCTTGAGTATCTTCTGTCACCGTTAATTTGATTTCTGGAGAAAGGTGCCATTGATGGTGGATGTCTGCTGGTAAGAGAGTTTGGTCATTGCCGATTTTTTCAAATTGAGTGCCAGCAGGGTAGACCAAATATTGCTTAAAAAGAATGTGTACAAGTATCTGCCACGTTGCCAGCCAGCCCTCGTTAATTTGATATATTTTTTGTGAAGAGGAAAGGGAGACACCTTACCCACCACACCATCATATATCCTCTCATTCAGATCATGGTAATTTCGAGTTTCGTTTGCTGTAACTGCTGTCCAAAACTCCCTCTCTTGCTGTTGTACGCAATTAGTTAACTTGGAATTTTATCGCGTAATCCATTGTTGATACGTTTATCTACCGTTGATTGTGACATGAGCCCCTTCAAGTCATGATGTGTTGATATTTCCAAAGTAATGGTAAAACTTTGTTCATGCCATCGCAAAGCGTTCCTTTTGCTCAAGCCATGTATCTTTTAGTTTAACAGTAGATCTGTACTTTATTCTCACTGCATCCCAAGAGCTGGTTGGAATTTCAGGAGTACTGCTGTTTACAACTATAATGATAATGAACATAACTAGATACTGATAACATCTGTCTCTTTATCATGAAAAAAACAATTACCTGTCACCATTCACTCATGAAATCATCAAATTTTTCGAAGTCCTAAATCTACCCTTGCAGTTTGCCAGCACATTTGTTTAATATGCCAACGATAACGGAGATGATTACTTGTTGGGAATACTTCTTGGACAGCTCTTACTTATGCAATCTTGCGATCTGTGAGTATGACCTTTGGAGAGGGTTCTCCATCTTACAGACTTTTGATCTGGTGTAGTGCCCATGTGTAGTCCTCTTGATTCTCCTTCGGCAATAATGTAAAAGGATGATGCAAATGTTGAATTGAGGCAAGTAAACCCAGCAGCATGGAGCAAGGGCATTTTATACTTGTTTGTCTTGTATGTGCAGTCCAATAACAAAATAGAAAGAAAGCGCCGTCAATTTGATAGACTTTGGGTTAGCAAAAATAAGTGAGTCAGAATATTGTTGTAATGGGGCATACATCGGTTGGAGAATCGTTGTTGTAATACATTAACTTTATGGTAAATACCCTTTTATCTAATTTTAAAATAGTTAATTACTTAAATCCCATTTATTATGGGTAATAAATGTGGTCGCCGCCAGATATAAATCTGGCGGCCAAATCTATTTTAATTTAGCTAGAATAAGGTTTTTAGATTAAAATAAATAAATAAAGTGCAGTACCCCTTTTGATCTTAAAGCGTTAAGTGCCTATTAGGTTTGCGCATTGATCTGTAAGAGATAGAAGCCTTTCTAAGGTATATCCTCTTGGGCACTAGTTGTCACTTGGTTATACGAACCCCTGAATCGCTTGAACTAGGATTCCTTAAGCTTTAATAGCTTGTACGACTTCCTCAATGATTAAATTCATTAGTTCAATAGAACTAAGTGACTCTCTGAGACTGAAAGTCTTCCTCTGACTTTAGGAGCGAGGTAGCTCCGCTACACCTGGTAGCACTCGTAGTCAATCTACGCCTGAATCTTTGCAAGACTAAACCCTCACAAAAATGGAATATTTTCCAGAATTGTCAGAAGCGCAACGCACCACTTATGACAAGCTCAAAACCTTATTTTGGCTGTGGAATTTATTCTTTCCCAGGGACCAGAGGTCCTGTATGCAAGGCTTGAAGCCTTCATGCGGTACGAAGCCTCCCTGATCGGGTAAAAGAACCCTAGGGAACTTTGTCCAGGAGTTGAGAACTCTCATTGCATCTATGCATCAAGAACTGACGATTGTAGTAACAAATATTTATGGGAAATCTTATAATGAGGGCGTTGCCCGGACGGAATTATTCTGATCTCATTCTGCTTCTTTCAAAGAGGCAGTTGCCAAAGCGCTACGCGCCGAGTTCGACCTTTAGTCTGCTCACATTAGCACGCCTGTTTACCGAACAAGCTCTTCGAGCACATGGGTACTATCTAATAGACCGAAACTCATGGATCCAATCCTCTTTGAGGAAGGAGAAGAGGCACTTCGGCCTGTGGAACAGCATAAGAATATCCGTAGATGCTATACGTGCGGAAGCACAAAACATGTACGTCCGGCCTGCCCCCTACGAAATTCGCGTAAAGCTCGAAAGAGCTCCAACTCCGACCTATACCAGAGATCTGGTACGGTGCGGAAAAACGTCGATACCCAGTAGGTGCGGGGCGCCCTATTGGGGGAGATCTAGGCTCTGTCGAAACTCTAGGAGGTGAGAACAAACAGAACCTAGCCCCGATTAGCTCGGTGCTTAATGGCACGGGGCGAGAGTACAAGCCTGGATTGCTAGTCGCTCAAGCGACTGTAAAGGGCTTTGATAAGCCGTGGTCAATTTTAATTGACTCAGGAGCGTCTTGCAATTATGCTTGACGCCTTTCCCTTAAAGGAAGTCAACAATACGTTGAGGCGCTTAAAGCGCATGGAGGTGATACAATCACTGTTCGCTTAGCGACTGGGACTCGTGTCACTGTTCCCAAAGTTCTATTGAGCTTAGGTATAAAGTTTCTGGACTTTGACAATATGGAACGCTGTCTCGTCCTTGATTTGGATTCCAGATATGATCTCATCCTTGGTGTGGCCTGGTTAGAACACCATGAGCCATGGATCGATTGGAGGTCTAAGACCTTAGGCGCCACGCGCAATGTTTCTAGCAAAGTTTTAGAGAGTCATTAACCCACCTTGCTAGGCAACAAAAGCGCTATTGGCGTGGATCATTGAATGAGTCTGTCAGTGTTTTAGACATTGGCATGTCTGAGTTAATAAACTCTACTGTTACAAACATTAATTCTAAGCCCGACTCAGCAGAAATAAGTCGAACGGCACGTACTCCGTCGAGTGACACTCATTGTAATAACGATTCACTGAATGCTAAAGCATTGTTGACCTAAGGCCGAATCATCAAGTCCCTGAGATACGTGGAGTAACACGTCTAAGTGCACCGAGAATGATCGGCCGAGGTGGCATCATACTGAGTGTCAGTAGTGACACTGTTGGCGGTTCACCAGGACCTCAAGAGTGCAATATACCTGAGATACGTGGAGTGGCACGTCTAAGTCCACCAAGTGTGGTCGGCCGAGGTGGCACCATACTGAGTGTCTATACTGACACTATTGGCGGTTCGCCAGGGCATTTTTTTGGGTCAAACCCTTCTAATGCACGTAAAGTGACACGTAAACGCTCGCTGGATAAGGAAGTTGAGTTACCTAACTCCTTGTTGGATGTCAAATTAGACACCATGTCTTGTATAGAATTAATACAGGCTGGAAAATCCGGGGACGTGAATGTCCCGGCCTCTAAGAGGCGTATTGTCTCCACTTCAAGACAGGATGGACACGAAGCGTGTATACCCTCACAAAGTGATACGAGTGAGCGATTACATACGCTTGTAAATGGTGTAACCGGTAACGTTGAGGGGGGGAGTTAGCCTTGAGGCAATCCGTTCGTTACATGCTCTTTTAGAGCTAGACGAAATGTCTATTGATGAGTGCGGCCGAGCCTGAAAGGCTGGCGACTTATCTGAGATAGTGGTCATTTGACCAACAATTGAGTTAACTCATCGTCACTTCTAGACGAAGCTGTCCTGGATGACACAAAAGCTGCACTTAGTGCGCGAAATGGGTCACCGAAAAGATCCTACGGATCCCTTTTGTCCCTTGATTAAGAAATTCCAAGATGTGGTATGAAATAATCCACCATCTGTTTTACCTCCTACTTTCGCAACACCTTTTAGCCTTGTTGAAACAGTAGGTATTGCAAGTGGCTTATGGATGGCGTTGAAAAGTTTTGCGCCTAGATGGTCGGCAATTATTCAATCTACATTTAAGCGGATAGAGGTGTTCGTCATGAAATTGACTTGGTTCCGGGAACCAAACACTGTGTCACAAGACAATGGCCTTTACCAAGGGAGCAGTGTGACGTCATTAACGATTTCTTCCGTGCTAAGCACGAGGCTGGAATGGCACGAGAGAGCAAATCTCCTCATTGACACCGACATTTTGTGTCAAAAAGCCAAATGGTAAATGGCGCATTGTACATGCTTATAATAAGCTTAATGCTGTCACTATACCAGCACGAACCCCCGTTCCTAGAAAGGATGTTCTTCAGAACAATATGGTGGGATGTACAATGTGACAGTGATCTTGACTTAGTTGATGATTACTACCAATTGCTTATGCGAGCTAGCGATATTCCGCTTACAACGGTTAGCACCCCAAGCAGAAATGTTATGGGAGTGGCTGATTATGCCACAAGGGCTTTCCAACGCCCCGGCAACATTTATTCGTCTAAAGACGCAACTGTTTTGCCCTCATCGAGGTTATGCACAGACTTGTTTCGATGACATTTTTGTCCATAGTCGTGCGGAGCAGGGTCGGTCGGATATGGACAACCATTTCGACCATTTGCGAGCAGTGCTCGAGTGTATGCGCACAAAAAAAATCTATGCCAATGCATCTAGATGCATTTTGGCGCAAACGAAATTCCTTTTTTAGGATGCTTCATTGGAATGCGAGGCCTTAGAGCGGATCCCGCTAAGGTAAAAGCCACAGTAGATTGACCGGTTCCTGAAAACCAAAAGGATTTGCGTAAGTGGTTGGGTCTCGCCAATTATTTACAAAAATATAGCGAAAATTACGCTGATATGGCTAGGCCATTATCTAATCTCCTTAAAAAGATACAGAATGGTGCTGGAGTAGCACCGAAAATAATGTTTTTCGAGCAGCTATGGATAGTCTTATCCATGCCCCGATTCTGGCACTGCCAAACCCAAATTGGCCTTTCAGTGTCGTCTGTGACGCATCGGATTTTGCCATTGACAATGCTTTGTTTCAAACAGATGATGGTAGGCGTGAACGTGTAATTGCGTTCGAATCTAGACAGCTTATAGCTGCGGAAAAGAACTAATCAGTTCATGACAAAGAGTTACTTGCTATGAAGTATGCTCTCGCCAAATTCAGAGTTCGTCTGATAGGCTCTAAGCCGTTTGTGATATGGACAGATCACGCGTCATTACGCACGGCGACTAAGTCGCCTTAACCCATGCAGAGAATGGCCCGATGGCTATCTTTTTTCATCAAATACAACTTCGAGGTTTAGTATAAACTTGACAAGCAGAATGCTTTGGCCAATGCGTTATTACGCAGGCCGGATTATGAGCTCTCTCATTTAACGACTATCATGTCGCCTATTGCTGACTTAATCCGTCTGGCTTAAGCCAAGGATGAACAGTGTGTAGCTCTGCTACGAGCTTTAAAGAACTCTGACTCGGGTTTTAAATTGCCGGCACGTTTGCGCGCAAGGTTATGTCGATTGTTTATCGATAAAGACCTATTGCTTTATTGCGCGGACGCTGTGGATCCTCCACCTGTCGTTGTTCCTCATGTTGAGAATTTAAAGTACCGAATCTTCTATGAGGCACGATACAGTCCTTGGTGGTCATCTCGGTAGAGAAATGACCTACGGCTCTGTAAGGCAGATTTATTGGTGGCTCAAACTTTATAAATGGGTCAGCACATAGGTTCGCACGTGCGAAACTTGCCAACGGGTTAAGCCCTCGGCGCATGCTGCTGCGTCACTGGCAAGTCTGTCCGTACCCATAGGGTGTTGGAAGTCCATTAGTATGGATTTGTTTTCGGTCCACCGAAAGATTCGACCAGTAACACCGGCATAGTTGTCTTTGTTGACCGATTGAGCTAAATGGCACACTTAGCGGCCGTGCCGGATACTATTGATGGTGAAGGTACAGCAAGGCTGTTCATCGATCGTGTATTTCGACAGCACGGTTTGCCAGTGGCAAACGTTTCTGATCGGGACCCCCGTTTCACGGGTAAATTCTGGCAATCGATTTCCGAGTGCTGGGTACCAGATTGGATATGTCCACTGCAGACCATTCGCAGACCGATGGTCAAACTGAACGTGTCAATTGCGTCATTAAAAACATTTTACGCAGTGTGTGTGTTCCAACACCAAAGCACTGGAGCTCAATGCTTCCAGTGGGATAATTTGCGTTAAATAACGCTGTCCATGCCTCTACAGGCTACACTCCGCTCTATGTCAACGGCCTCACCCACCCACGCGTTCCGTTAACGATACCACTGCGTGGCTTAGGGCTGGTAGGGGAGAATAAGCCGATGAGCTTGCTGATATTAGCCCTATTTACCATTTGGAAACAAGTAAGCGAGTTTATCGCAATACAATTTAGTGTCTTAAGACATGTACGTGACATGATGGCTGATAGCCAAGACAAACAAAAAGAAAAAGCATATGCCAAAAGCAGAAGCTGTATTAATGCTTATGTGGTCGGAGATTACCTTTAATTAAAAGCTAAGAATTAACCTATTAACTTGGTTTTCGCGATCTTCAAGACCAAATTGCGCCCGCGCTTTATTGGACAATTTACGGTCATGGCCAAGAAGACCCTAGCTTACACGCTTAACCTTCCTAGCAAGCTGCGTACACACCCAGTGTTCTACGTCGGCTTGCTTAAGCCATATCGGGATCCTTCCCACATGGACTTAACGCGGTTGCGCCGAGACAGGCGGTTAAGCCGCAGATTTCTGCATCCTCACCAGGATGTCCAAATGGCCCTCTAAACGAGGTTGCTGATGTTCTAGCATCGAAAGAAGGTTTTGAACCGCCTCAAAAGTGCCCTCACCCGAGCAAGGCTCTCACGAAGAAGTTGCACTTCGTGCTCTTGAGCATCAAATGCTTCCATCCAGATTTCGGCCCCCTCCCGCGATGCTTAATGCGCGAGGGTACCTTCAGTTTCACGTGGAGAAACTTTTAAAGCGACGTCGTCGTAAGGGCCAATACCAGTATCTGGTGAAGTGGCAGGGGTACCCCTCTTTTGAAAGCTCTTGGGAGTTTGAGGTACCTCTTCAGCAAGATTGCCCGTACGCCGTTGACGTTTTCGATCGCCAAGCTCAGAGTCAACTTGCGTCAAAGACGCTTTTCACCACTAGAAGTGGGATTAGGTGGATCTATAGCCTCAGTGCGGCTTTATCCATGGTTATACGGTCAATCGAAGCACTGAAATATCGGCTAGGCCTTTCCTCGTTTTGTGGCTTAAATGCCGGACGTAACAGGCCTTTGGTCTTAAGCTTGGCGTAATCAAAGCGAAGCTTCCGTTCCAAACGATTATCAGCCACGTCCAAGACTCTATTATTCCAAATACTGCGGAGGCGGCGGGCCTGATGGACGCAGTTCTCAAATGAGACCTCGTTTTCGTTTTGACTTTTAATTCGTTTCGAAACAAACGATCGGAATTTCCCTCATTGAAGTCACCGAAGCCCCACGGGCCTGATCACGCAAATGCGTTAGATTCTTCGCGTCATTTCCTTTGGCGTAAGGTATTGCTCATGAAGAATATCGCGAGCAGCGAGCTCCTCCGACGTCCTGGCCGTGTGACCAAAAATGCATTTAGATGCATTAGCATACAATTTATCTGTGCGCATACACTCGAGCACTACTCGAAATGGTCTATATAATTTTTCACATCCTACCGACCCTGCCCCGCACGACTATGGACAAAAAATTCATCAAAATAAGTCTGTGCATAACCTCAATGAGGGCGGAACAGTTGCGTCACTAGACGATTAAATGTCGCCGGGGCGTTGGAAATCCCTTGTTGCATAACCAACCACTCCCATGGCATACTGCCTGAGTTGCGCTGTAAGCGAAATATCGCTAGCTCGCATGAGCAGTTGGTAATAACCATCGACTACGTCAAGTGCACTGTACATTGTACATCCCACCACAATGTTCTGGAGAACATCCTTTCTAGGAATGGGGGTTTGTGCAGGTATAGTGACAGCATAAGAAAAGCTTATTATAAGCAGTACAATGTGCCATTTGCCATTTGGCTTTCTGACTCAAAATGTCGGTGTCGAACGGGGAGATTTGCTTTGTCGTACCATTCCAGCCTCGTGCCTAGCTCGGAAAAATTGTCAATGTTGTCACACTGTTTCCTTGGTAAAGGCCACTGTCGTGTGACAGAGTATTTGTTTCCAGGGATTAAGTCAATTTCATGACGGACACCTCTATCCGGGGGTAAACAGATGGTATATTTGACAGATCACATCTTAAAATTCTTAATCAAGGAATAAAATGGATCTGCGGATCTTTAAGGATTGATGATCCACTCCGCGCACTAAGTGCAGCTTCTGTGTCATCCAGGACAACTTCGTCCAGAAGTGACGATGAGTTTAACTTAATCGTTGGTCGACTGACCACCGTCTCAAGAAGCCGCCAGCCTTTAAGGCTCGACCGCACTCATCACTAGACATTTTGTCTTTCTCCAGAAGAGCATGTTACGAAGGGATTGCCGCAAGGCTCAATTCGCCCTCGATTTTACCGGTTACACCATTTACAAGCATATTCTATTCCTTACTCGTATCACTTTGTGAGGGTATAGATACTTTGCATCTCGCCTGCCTTGGAGTAGAGACAATACGCCTCTTAGAGGCCGGCACATTCACGTCTTCAAATTTTCAGCCTGTATAAGATCTATACCAGAGCTGGTGTCTACTTCGACATCCGACAAGGAGTTAGAAAACTCAGCTTCCTTGTCCACATGTCACTTCACGTGCATTAGAAGAGTTTGACACGAAATGCCCTAGCGAACCGCCAATAGTGTCACTGCTGACACTCAGTATGGTGCCACCTCGGCCGAACAAACTCGGTGGACTTAGACTTGCCACTCCACGTTTCTCAGGGATATTACACCCTTGATGACTCGGTCTAAGGCCAACAGCTTTCAGCATTCATTGAGGCGTTTTTACAACGAGTGTCACTCGACGGAATACGTGCCGTTCCACTTAATTCTGTTGCGGGCTCAAACTTAATGTTTTCAACATTGGGTTTATTAACTTAGACATTCCAATGTCTAACCCACTGACAGATTTAGTCAGTCATTCGCACCAATAGCGTTTCTTGTTGCCTAGCAAAGGTGGGCTCATTACTCTTCGAAACTTTGCTAGGAACATTGCGTGTGACGCTTAAGGTTTTAGACCTTCAATCGATCCATGGCTCTTGGCGTTCAAGCCAGGCCATACCAAGGATGAGATCATATCTCGAATCCAATCAAGGACGAGACCACGTTGCATACTGTCAAAGCCAAGAAACTTTATGCGTAAGTTCAAAGGAACTCTAGGAAGAGTGACACGAGCCCCAGTCGCTACGCGAACAGTGATTGAATTACTTTCATGCGCTTTAAGTCCTAAACGTATTGTTGACTTCTTACAATCAAAGACGTCGAGCATAATTGCAAGACGCTCCTGAGCAAATTAAAACTGACCATGGCTTATCAAAGTCCATTCACAGTCGCTTGAGCGACTAACAAGCCAGGCTTGTACTCACGTCCCGTGCCATTACGCAAAGAGCTAATTGGGGTTAGGTCATGTCTACTCTCACCTCCGAGAGTTTTAATAGAGCCTAGGTCTTCCCCGGTTACTGGGTACCGACGTTTTTCGCACCGTACCAGATTTCTGGTATATGTCGGAATTGGTGCTCGTTCGAGCTTAACGAGTATTTAGTTGGGGACAGGCCAGACGTAAATTTTTCTTGCTTCCGCACATAAAACATCTAATGATTTCATGCTGTTCCACAGCTTGAAGTGCCTCTTCTCCTTCCTCAACAAGGCTTAGATCCATGGGTTCCGGTCTATTAGATGGTACCCATGTGCTCGAAGAGCTTGTTTGGTAAATAGGCGTGCTAACGCGAGCAGACTTAAAGTCGAACTCGGTGCGTAGCGCTATGGCAACTGCCTCTTCATAAGTAGCAGGATGAGATCGGATTAATTCCGTCCGGGCAACGCGCCTTCATTGAGACCCCCCATAAAGATGGTTCCTACAATTGCTTCTTGCACCGGGTCTTGATGCGTAGATGCAATGAGAAATCTCAACTCCTGGACAAAGTCTCCTAGGGTTCTTTTACCCTGTCGAGTCGCTAGGAGCCGTGCTCGCATGCGAAAAGCCTGATCAGGCGGTGCAAACATGCTGGTCATTTGCTGTTTCAGCGAATCCCATGAGGGAAAAGCGTCATTTATGGACGTGCTGCACGATAGTGCCCGCTCTACCTCCAAGTTTGGAAATAACCATAGCCACCTTTTGCCGTTCTGTTAAGAACAAGGCGGAATCAATGGACATTTCCATCTGCTCAATCCAAAAAGGGAGATTTTCTCCCTCTTTTCCCTCAAATGTCTTCACATTTACATTTAGAGGGCGAGCCCTCGGCTCTGAGTCAGGTACAGAGATATACCGAGTTGGCATAGAAGCCGCAAAGTGGTCCTACCTGACCGACCAGGGAGGTTTCGTTCCGCATGAAGGCTTCAAGCCTTGCATTTAGGACCTCTGGTTCCTGGGAAATAATAAATTCCACGCGTTCAAGCTCGAATAAGGTTTTAGGCTTGTCATAAGCGGCGCGTTGCGCTTCTGACAACTCTGGAACCTCTTCCATTTTCGTGATGGATTAGTTTTGTAAAGACTCAGGCGTAGATTGACTACGAGTGCTACCGAGTGTAGCGGAGCTACCTCGTCCCTTAAGTCAGAGAAAGAATTTTAGCCTCAGAGAGCCTCTTCGTTCAATAGAACTATTGGGTTTAACAACTTAGGAATTCGTACAAGCTATTAGAGCTTAATGAATCCTAGTTCAAGGGTTCAGGGGTTCGTAGAACCAATGTATCTCAGAAAGGCTTCTATCTGTCACAGATCAATGCGCAAGCCTTAAAAAGACACTAGACGCTTTAAGAACAAAAGGGGAACTCAACTTTTTTAATTAATTAAATCTTTAGACCTTACCGTACCTAATTTTAAGATAAATTTTGGTCGCCAGATAAAGATCTGGCGGCGACCACATTTGTTACCCATAATACAATGGGATTTTGATAATCAACTATTTTAAAGTAAAATAAAGGGTATTTTACCCACATAGTAAATGTACCACAACAACGGCTTTCCAACCAATGTGTGCCTCATTACAGAGGCAGTCAAAAACACGTCCATTTGGGCGAGCGCGCGTAGACAGGCACAACCGCGTCCCTGATTGCGCATGAAATGCAACGTCAACATTTGTTGGTATTCCTTATGTCTAACATTAACACCATTTTGTTCGGTATTGAGGTTTCGACCTCCAAGCGATACGGAGCCTTACATTCGACCAGCACCATTTGTTGGACACATTGCTGAGCTCTATATGTAGGCGGGCACGTCGTAATGCGGCCACGCTCTACTTAGACACACACCCTAGCACAGCGAGGAAGCGGTTTAACCAGCTTCTCTTGCGCGCAGTGAGGTAGTTGTGTGGGCGCGCAAGCGACCTCACCCAACGCACTAAGTACTCCGGTTAACTGTCGTCACGGGAGCGGTAATCCGGCTCCTCGTGCGCACTTACCAAGCAGGATGTAGTTTTCAGACTGGTTTATATTTTTAATCATATTAAATACAAGTACCTATTTTTACCAATCGAAATGTCATCTCTATAGATAACAATATGTATTGCGAGCGTATCTTTCTAGATACCTCGCGTAACGGATGACGCTAGGCGTCATCCCTCGTAATGTGAATGCACCGATGTGCATCACATACACAAGGGTTGGTCACAAATGTGCACCACACCCGAGTGCTGGGTCTAGTTACTATAATTTAGTAATTGACCATCCCCTTAAGTACACCAAGTGTACTTAACGGGAACTGTGTTACATTCGGGCAACTTTAGCCCGTTACACTCTAGGCACGTTTTTTAAATTGTTATGACATAGGCGGCCAATATACTAATGGCATAAGGCCTTTCGGTGCGCGTTCTCTTTTAGCAACGCCAAATAGGCAGCCTCCGCATGTATAATTAGCTGTACTCGAAATAGCGGGACCAAGCCGGGCACATTCTTAGACTCGGCTTTGATATTGTCGATTACCAGATCAGGAGCAAGCTTGGTATGAGCGAGCGTAAATTTTTATGCATACGCCAACAGCTGACGCTTACCTAAATGTAGCGATAGTGTGAACGACTATCAGTAGACAGCGAAGGCCTACATGATACCTGCATCTTCCTACGATGTTCCGCTATAAAAATATGCTGCAGCGAGTGTATGCTCGAGATTTTGCTCGACCTCTAAAATGAAGATTGCGTGGGCTAAAATTGAAGCTTCATTGTAAGGGTGGTCGATTTGGTCATTTTCGCCTCGCGAACCAGATGCGAAGATTTTCATTGATCTTCCTATCCGACGAATTTAATTAAACCGATGATAGGATTCAATTCAGGCATCAGTAAATCAGCCTGAGCCGGCACGTTGATCTTAGTGTAGGCTTTAATCAAGAGCATTCTCATCGACATGCCTCTAACTGAGCGCTTTTCACTGGGATGCCCTGCGTAAACATGTGACGGATTCGCTCAGGAACAACTTACCATGCATCTTACGCAGTACTCATAATAAGTGTATTTTAATCGGGGGGAATTACCTCAAACGTCGCAAATGAATCTCGCGCTGGAACGGAGATAGTGTGCAGCACAAGGAACACCTGTTTATTTTACTTAGCTAGCTCTACGTCGTAACTAAGTATACTTACTAAACAATGTAGAGCAATAAGAAACTGTTTCTTGTCGTCATTATTTTTAATATTGATATCCTTCTATGGCTATTATGGCGGTAGGCTCCGAGCCACGTAGACCTTTATCCAAATGTAAACTAGAATCGGTTGCCGCACTCGATCTTTACAGCCTTACCAAATATACATCAGCCAAAGGATCATACTTCCCTAAAATTTTACTTAGTTAAATTGTATACCAACTGGCATTCTTTCTTAATTTTAATAACGACCTGGCAATAAAATTCAATTTAAATAACTATATAAAATATTCAAAACATAACTACCCTACGTTCTTCCGATCACTTTCTTAAAATGGACCCGCAGCAGTCGACAATGTTTACAACGTTATCGGAATGGCGCCGGGACCTCTTGTGTGGAATGGGGGTAAATTACGACTGAATTAATTTAGTTTTACTAACCGATACTTTTGGTTCACTCCTTAAGGTATCGCCTATCCTAAATCTAATTCTTACGAAGTATCATATCTCCTAATTGCGCAAACCTTATACTTGTTTTAATTATGGCGCATATGTAAATTTGAATTAAAGAAAATGAATGGTTCAATAGATGAATCGAAATGAGTGGCCAAGGGCTTAGCGAGTTAACTGGTCCTGACATCCTCCCCGATTTGATCTCTCGTTGACGCTGATTGAAGTCGGCGACGAGGTCCTTCCAGTGGGAGACATGGCGAATATTTTTCTCTTTTTCTTAGCTTGCTTCTTCCTTAGTTTCGCCATGCCATTGTACGAGCCAGTATGGTTAGCGATTGAGTTGGCTTTCTTCAACAGACGTTCAATAACTTGAAAATGATCCGCTGTGCCATTATCCACGAATTGTGATGCTTTCGGTATCGGGCGACTTCGAAACCTTTCCGGTGTCGGTTCATACTTGATAGAACATCAACATTAAAGGTTGGAATAATCCTATTCATAGTTTGTGGTAACTCAAGCTTGCCACATTAGAATTAAACATTTTGATAGTTTCGAATGGTTCCACCTTTCTTGCCGCAATCTTGGCTCTTGGTGTCCCATATTTTTCGCAGCGTGTTTAAACGATATTTTGCGAGTATCAAGTATAAGTAGATCTCCAACTTTGAATTCGACCTGATTTATTCGGCGCTTTTGATCGTAATATTGCTTTTGCGAAGCTTGTGCTATCAACAGATTTCTGCGAGCCTGATCGATGATATTTGCTCGTACTTCGATAAACTCTTTTGCGTAAACGTCAATATCCTTTGGTTGACTAGTCCAGCCCAGTGACTTTTGCCATGCAGAGCGTTCCCTTCTTCCCGTATCTATTTCAAAGGAAGAGTATCCAGTAGATGCACGAACCAGTATAGACGCATACTCTATGCTTCCCAAGTGTTCGGTCCTGTCAGTGCCATGGTAAGATGCTATGCGATTGAGTGCGTCTTCTACCACAAGGTTCTGGCGCTCGGTCTGTCCATCGGCTTAAGCCCGATAAGCGGTTGTAATACTTAGACGAACACCGATGATCGTCATCAATGACTTCGAAAACATGGACGTGAACTTGCTATCTCGGTCACTGATATTAACTGCGGGAATACCATGGTGTCGAATGACAGCATCAAAAAATACTTTTGCTGTGGTGCATGCATCGTCCTTATCGTGCACTGCTGCATACTTCGTGCGTTTGGAAAACTTATCGACAACAGTTAGGATGGCAAATCCATTGGAAACAGGAAGCCCTCTTATAAAGTCCATTGATACCACTTGCCAGCAAGCATCCGGTATTGGAATTGGCATAAGTAATACGTTGTTTTTTTGTTAATTATCATGTTTCCGACGTGCGCAGGTTTCCCAAGTTTTGACATATTCCTTGACGTTTCTCTGCAACGATTTCCGGTAATACCACTGAGCAACTCGCAAGAATGTTCTGCGATTGCCCGGCAGAGCAGCTATTGCCGAATTATCATATTTCGATATTACATTCGTTCGCAAGCGGTTGTTGTTGAGCACGCAAAGACGTTTAATGTGCGCAAAAACAACAATTTCTCTTGCTTCACAATCAATAAACTTGTTTCGGAGCTTTTCCATGCTTCTTTAGGCAATTCTGGCAAAGCCTTATTGAAGTAGCTTACGAACTTCTGTTGACAACTCGCCATACGACACTGTCATTAAGGCAGCAACTTGCAGAGTCTCAGCTTCCTCCCGGGGCAGAGTTGGCACCGAGGGCGAACAAAGTAAACGTGTACCTCGTTGTTGGCAACTAGAAAATCGCACTTATGAAAGCGGATATTGTCCACGACAGAATCATCAGGCCGGCGCGAAAGCGCATCAGCTACAACGTTTAAAGCACCATTAATGTGGTGTATAGTAAACGCGTATTGAGCGAAGGTGGTCAAGTATCGAGCCAACTTCGGCGAGACTGACGGATGATGAAGAAGCCAAGAGCAGGCGCTATTGCCCATTTTTCTAACCCCTCTTTTATTGCAAATAGATCCTTCTCACGAGCAGGCCAACTAATCTCACGGATTCCAAGTTTCTTTGAGTAAAACGCTACTGGATGGTCATGTCTATTGATAAATTGCGATAAGTCGCCACCAATGCACGACCCCGATGCATCCGTAGTGAGAACAAACGGGCGTGAAGAGTTAGGCAAAGTCAGCACAGGTGCAGCTTGTAAGGCAGACTTCAGCCTTACGAGCAAATCCTCTTGTTCTGCATTCAAGACCCATGAAAAATCTTTCCTAACGAGATGGCTCAACGGCAGAACTATTTGCGCAAACTGATGAATAAAGCGGCGATAATAACAAGCAAGACCAAGAAAACTTTGCGATTCCTTTACAGAGGTAAGTGAAGGCCACTTCGCGATTGCTTCCGCCTTTGTTTTCGATAAATAATCCGTCACCAGAAACAGCGTGCCCCAAAAAGCTGACCTCTTGACGCGCGAACTTGCACTTACCAATGTGAGCGAAGAGTATTCACTTGCGTAAGACGTCGAACACGATAGCATGAAATAATTGACCCCAGTATTACATTAAAAGTAATTAATAGCCAATGGTGTCAGGGTTATGAATGTTCAGATAATTTAGAATTTTCAGAAGTACCTTTTTTTGAGACGGAAAAGATGCATGTACCATCCAAATATACAACAACGAATGAGAACTTTTCAAAAAGAACACGCATCAAGCGCGACGAAATGCGAGGCATTCCAGCAAGGCCCATCGGCGCAACGCACCACTGATATGTCTCATTTGATTTACGAAACGCAGTGTACGTTTTGCTATCCGGATGAATATGCCTCTGATGGTACCCTTGAGCTAAGTCAATGACTGTGAAGTAGCTCATACCATACATCTTATCGAATAATTTATCGATTCGCGGCAAAGGTATTTTAGGGACGACTGACGTTGAGTTGACGTAACGAAAGCCAATCACCCAACTGAGCAAAATGTTCGCGTTTCCGGATCGAATCCATTCCGAACGAGATACACCTCGTACCGATCGTTGGGTCATTTTAAGGAATGCCGAAGATGTTTGATACCCAAAGCGAGTCTGAAAGCTCGATCTATCCGCATGAAAGGTTCTCATCGACGAACTTCTGTAAAGCCTTTTGTTCAGCTTGTGAAAGTCGAAATGGCGAACGATTACTCGGTTGCACACCGGGCTGTATATTGATACCAAACTCCACCGACCGATGAGGAGGCAATGAATTCGGTAACTTTTCTGGGAATACATCTTTATAGGAATCGAGTAAAGCCTTCAATCGTTTTCACGAGGTTTTGTAAATTCCGACTCTTGATAAATTTTGACACGATAGACTTCTTCAAATTGTGATGTCTTCAATTTCCTTAAGAAGTCAGCAGAGGAATAATGACCGATTCACAACCTCATCATATGGTATGTCACCACTTTTGAACGAAACTTGATGAGTACGTCAATTAATGATTGGCTCGTGCGCAGCACACCAGGGCTTACCCGGAATTACATCATGGCAATTGCTCATTGGCCACTCAATGACCGGAACGTCAGAAATTCGATTATCATCAAATGGGCTATTGGCGACTCCTTTCTTCACTTATTTTTGGTGTTATTAGTGCCTTCGAAACGAGTGACTTGAAAGCCATTTCAGGACATGACGCATTGCAGCAAACTCGGCTTCACCCCATTGCATGTGGCGCCAGAATCGAGTATCATATTGACAGCACGATCGTCAAGATGACCCTTTTAGATGATCAAATCTTTTCCCGTGAAGGAAGCAAAGTCAGCTTCACATAGTGTGGTGATAGCTTCGTTTGACGCAGTCGCGATGGTTTCTTCTTTAACTGACTCATTCACGAAATAGTTGGCGTTCGCACGATCGCGACGATATCCGTTGCCGCGATTATTTTGCTGGTTCCTGCGCTTGTAACACTGCTGAATCGTGTGCCCCAGTATTTTGCAGTATGCACACTTTCGTTTATTTCGACGTCGATTATGGACGCAAGAAGACCTATTAAATGGCCGAGCATTGCCGATTTCCATCGGCTCTGGCTTCTTGTTTAATTCTCTGGCCACATTTTGTGGACCAGGACGAGGTTTTGTAGCGTTGTGGTGATGATAAACACCCGAATGTGTGCGTTCAAAATCGAGCGCCACAGTAATAGCATCCTACAGTGCGTTTCCCCGTCGATATTGAACTTCTTCTTGAGTTCTTGCTTTAAACCCTCGTTGAAAATAGATGAAATGTCAACTCGAGTCATGTCCTCAACTTGCGAAATAATGTGTCGAGATTTCGCAATGTAGTCCGTTAAGCCTTTGCAATTGGCTTGTCTCAGCCGATGCAGATCGTCTCGAAGACGTTGTTGCAGATCCGCAAAGACGAATTGTTTTTTTTTCACTGCTAGAGAAAACTCATCGGCTGAGTGAATTTCTTTTTTGATGCAGCAAGAGCCATTGTGCTGCTGGTCCTCGCAATGAGCTTCCTAGTACGGCAAGTACTTGAGGAGCCTTTGCGTCCTCTTTCCACTTCTTACCGTGCGCAATAAAATATTGCTGTACTTGCGCGTAATAAAGGCGAACCGACTCTTCGCTTTTTCCGCTTTACGTCGGCATCCTTAGCCCGTCCACCTTAAGCCCACCTATCTTTTAGGAATTAGCGAATGTTTTGATTAACTCTTGTTGTTGCTGTAGCATGTGCATCATTTGCTGCATTAGCTCGGCGTTTGAGGGTTGCCCATAATGGAAGAAGAATGTGTTCGGAACTATAAAAAGACTAGGCTCTTAAGTTGAACCGAAGATCCTTAAAAATGGTGCGCTCGGCTTCTTCTAAAAGCGCGTATACCTCGTGTAACGGAGCTGATAAGGTGGACTCTTGCTTGGGCAGGCATCCTTTCTCCTTGGTGAGTTGCTTTGCTAAGATCTTTGCAATGCGTCGGGCCTTTTGTAATGCGTCGGGTCTTTTGTAATGACGCAGGCAAATCGTTCGCAGTCTTTGCAGACTTTTCACCGTACTCAAAGAGGAAAGCCTTACTACAGTAGTATGGAATCTGATTATTAGCTTTTAGCTTTTTGCTCATAAATCTCAACGACTTTCTTTAGCCATTAAGCGTAATGGGTAAGAGATTCAATCTTATTCCAGATGGATTAACTGTTTCACCGTGTTAAGCCGGTCCCAACCTCACACAGACTAAGCGACTATATCTGTCAGGCAGACGCTTAGAGTTACAGTGGATACTGAAGCCACACAATCAAAACTGCTACGCAGCGCTTCCAAAGGAATGGAGCAGTTGACTGCGAGCGGAAATTCCCACGCTACAAGCAGTACGTTACTGGCTGCGAGTGGAATCCCTTACGCTACAAGTAGTGCTGGGCAATCCAACGCAGTGCAATCCAGCGAAGCGCGAACGGACGGCAAAGAAGCGAGCGGACGGCGAAGAAGCGAGCAGACGGCGAAGAAGCGAGTAGACGGCGAAGAAGCGAGCGGACGGCGAAGAAGCGAGCGGACGGCGAAGAAGCGAGCGGACGGCGAAGAAGCGAGCGGAAGACCAACAAGTGGTACCACTTGTGAGGAATGAGGGTAAATTACGACTGAATTATTTTTTTTGCTTTACTAGCCGATACTTTTGGCTCATCCTCTAAGGATCGCCTATCCTAAATCTAATTATTACTAAGTATCATCTCTCCTTATTGCGCCAACCTTTTTACTTGTTTTTATTATGGCGCATATGTAATTTGAATCAATAGAAAAGGAATGGTATAAAAGATAAATCGAAATGAGTGGTCATGGGCTCAGCGAGTTGAATGGTCCTGACAATCTCGCGCTGGGACGGAGATAGTGTGCGGTACAAGGAACACCTGTTTATTTTACTTAGCTAGCACTACGTCGTAACGAAGTATACTTACTAAACAGTGTAGAGCAAATTAGAGACTGTTTCTTGTCGTCGTTATTTTTAATATTCATATCCTTCTATGGCTAGTATGAAGGACTTAGACCTTTGTCCATCTGTAAACTAGAATCGGTTGCCGCACTCTATCTCTACAGCCTTACCAAATATACATCAGCCAAAGGATCATGTTTTCCTAAAATTTTACTTAGTTAAACTGTTTGCTAACTGGCATTCTTTTTTTTAATTAATAACGATCTGGCAATAAAATCCATTCAAATAACAAAATAAAAATTTCCAAAAAATAACCTACCCCCCGTTCTTCCGAACACTTTCTTGAACAGGATCCGCAGCAGTCGACAAAGTTTAGCAACGATGTCGGACTGGCGCCGTGATCTTCAGCTCGTGGGCGTCGTTTTCATAGTCACCACGGCGCTATTAGGCGTGATGTTGCACTCGCTGGTAATCTCGACGCTCACAGACACCGAGTGGCTCGCGCTTCGACTGCCTACAACGCTCGAGGCAGCTCAAGAGCTAGGCAAGACCCTTCAGAGCTTCTCCGAGCGCCAACGAGGTTCACTTTTGCTCGCACACATGGGCTGCTATCTATACCTGCAAACATTTGCGATTCCGGGCACCGTATTTTTCAATCTATTGGGCGGCGCGTTGTTTGGGATGACGCTGGGATTTCCTCTGTGCTTGGCTAACAACACACTGGGATCGGTCTTTATGTTTCTCCTTTCGCGGCGTTTTGGCTACCGCGTCGTCACGCACTTTTTTCCGCAAAAACTCGATCGCTTAAGAAGTATATTGGACGCACATCGCGACGAAATGGCGCTGAATATGATATTCCTGCGCGTATTTCCATTCACCCCCAATTGGTTTATTAACATGGCGTCGCCCCACTTGGCCATTCCGCTAGGCCAATTTACGTTAGGCCCGCTATTTGGGCTCGTTCCGTACAATTTCCTGAGCTGCAAAGCTGGGCTTATTCTGCGCGAGCTACGATCGCGTGGAGACATTATTGATAGCGCCACGACGATGCAGCTTATAGTGGTTGCTATCGTAGGTGGCCTTGTGCTCCCAAGACTAAAGAGGCGTTTTGCCACGACCACTGGTACCAAGCATGATTAAATTGAGTGTTTAAATTACGTTTGTCTTGTCCAAGTTTTTGCTGAATTGAGTAAGTTTCAGATAATTAAAAAAATCTAAAAGCTATCATTCAGCGTGTATCAAACGCACTATTTTTTTTTTTGTTCGTCGGGACCAAGCTAGACAAAATAAATGTCAGAGATACTTCTTATTCATTCGACGCCAGGCCAATTAGGTCTGCAGAGCTCTTATTGGGTTTGACTATCACAAGGTGCGTAATTAGATCCCGAATTTTCAGTATTTAAAATGCTAGACACGGGCGGATTTTAATTTTTTTCTGACAGACTGTAATCGTGAAGGTCTTCTTTCGTTGGAATGGATATGCAAATCTTTTAGATTATTATTAGAGTATACAATTATACGAGTAGTCTGCGCTGGTGCTCCCTCGCACTGCAGCAGCAATTTTCAATTATTTTGTTTGGCGGGAGTTGTTATACCTTTTAACGATTACTTTCAAACAGAAAAAAAGTTATCGCGATTACAACTTAAGATTCTGGAATGTGATGCTAAAAATTAATGGCTAGAACACTGCGATGTAAGAAATAGCTAATTAATTTCAAGGGAAAGCACAATATCGTTCAAGCTAATGCGAGGTTTAAATCAAGCTGTCGACGTCCTAACTGCAATAAGCCACGAAAATGCAGGCTGTTTTCCGTATCAAAACAAAAGCAGCCGACCGGCCGTGATGGCAAAAGGTGGTTCTACCAAGAGAATTCAAGGTGCCTTCCTCTAATATTTTAAGCGCAAATAGGTTTTCATCCGACTTCTATACAAACACGTAAAAACTCGCGGTACTCAAAAGTGATTAGCAAGCAACTTAACGATTTAGAGGTATGCCAGCGTCGACGTCCTGTCATGTAAAAAGACGCATTCTTCACATTGCCGTATTAAGACGCAATTTTTTTTGCGAAGTCTTCGGGGCCGTGTAGGAGTCACTTAGCTTGCTCATCACCAAATAAAAAAATGCTCTTCGATCAATCGCTGCAAACTTTCATGTTCCTCGCGAAACAAACTTTTGCGCAATATTGGACGCATATTCCCAAAAACAGTTTATTATTTGCGACTGAACTTCATTGCAATGTGCGCTCATGAATGTGTTGGAGGTCTCCGCATTGCATAATTCAGAGGAGTGCTATTATGTAAGGCACGAAAATATTCTAGATCGTGTTTTTCTGTCACATGCAACAGGCTTTCTAGCTACTGGTAGCGTTAAAGACTTGCATTGGCCTTGTATGCAAATTGCCTGAGGTCACTTTAGGTTTTCCGACACTATTTAAATAACTCATGTTACAGCTCTCCCGTGACCTCAAGAGCAAACGGTTGTATCAGACGATGTACTGTATGTACAGTATTATTTACGCTACTTTTTTTTTGCAGTTTCCATTTTGAGGTTGTCAAGGATGTAAGAAACTATTTTAAATTTTAAATTTGAGCTATTATGGAGTATTAAGCGGCTAAAAAAGCATCTTCGGCTACTATTGCTTGTCAGCTTGAAAATAAAAAAAGTTTTGAAGCAATAATGGACTACGTACCTAATATCACGCTGTACAAGAAATGACTCAAAACCAATAAAAACAACACTCTTCGCCTTGCGTCATGGCCTTCATGTCGGTAGCTCGTCAGGCACGCGCCACTTCTCGATTCCTCTATTCCCGTATGCGCGTTTGTCCTCTTGTAGCTAATGAGCAATTCTTGCAGCGAACGAAGTGGCAGCGCTTGCCCTGTGCGATGGAGTCTCCGATCCTATCGACTCGAGTAGGCTTTTTGCGAACAAAGGTGAGCGAGCGTGTGGTCCTGCCAGAAGAGAACGAAATTGAACCTACGCTAGCATTTGACGACAGTGAAATGACAATTGAAGATGCTTCGATTGAAAACTTGCTGAAAGAGCTCAATGAAGTTTTTGAAATTATTGCTGCTGTGCCACTGATGGATGAAGAGGAGTATGGGGAAGTGCGCCAACACTTTGAGAGTGGCAGTGGTCTTGATGAGATTGATGAACGTGGGTATAATATTAAAGCTGGGACGCATAAGATTTGGAAGGGTGAGCGCGACCTTACAAAGATTGTTGAGGGATTGGATACCGATTCGGCCCAGATTCTGCAGCGTATCCTGCTCCACACGCTTAATATTGAGAGAAAAGTGCGTGAGATGCTCTCGAATGGTGGAGTTGATCCCGATGACAAAGATGAGTTGCAAGAAGACAATCAGGTCATTTGAGATTGTCCGTTAAAAAAGAAGTCATCTCGACACCATCAAGGTATTGCGGAGATCTTGGTCGAGCCCGCGTGCTTTGCTTTTGCTCTTAACTTTTGATTCGACACAGGCAATCAAGACGTCTAAGTCCCGTATAAATGATGTACGTATACTTGCACCATTGATAAATTCTCCTTATCTTATGTTAGAAATAAAGAACGATTGTAAGAATACCTCGCCGTAAAATGCACAAGAAAATGGGCAACATGTAATTTCAGGCATGACCCGAATTTGTGCTCATTACGAAAAACGCATATTTTGCTCTCAAAAAAAGTGATAAATAATTTTATTCATTCTTGCCTTCAGGGCTCTGAAAAGCGGTGGTAATGGGCTTCGTCGCACTAGCTCGTCAGACGCTTATCGTTTCTCGCTTCCAAATGCACGCGTCTACACGCTTAAGCACAGCAATTCCCTGGCAACAAATGCATAAGCACCGCGTGCCTTGCTCTATCGACCCTCCATTCCTATCAACCCGAACCAGCAGCATTAGTTTTGTACGAACAAAAGTCAGCGAACGCACGCTCCGTCGGAAGAAATTACGCGTCAACAAGAGCCAAAAAGGAGTCAAGGTGCCAATTCTTAAAGAAACGTTGCGCAAGCTCTATTTGCGTACGCATCCGGATCTCTTTGGACAGTATCCAACGCAGCAGCGCGCAAATGAGGAATCGTACAAAGAGCTCTTGGGCATCCTGGACGCCATTGAGAAACACAATCAATTTCCCCCAGCCAAGACCTTAAAACTTCCATTTTTTTTAAAAACACCTATCGAGGGTGAATTTAAAGAAGTCGAGTTGCAACTACGCACGACGGGAGGTGCATGTAATACGTTGGTAGAGGAGGCATTGGGTCAATTTTTCAGCAACTGTGGGCTCCCTGAGGTCTTTCAATGGGACAAAGGAAGCTGGGGCAAAAGTGTAGGTAAACACGCAGTAGAGAATCCAAATTTAGGCTTTGAAAAGGAAGATGAAACGCATGAGAACGACCGTCACGAGGCCAAGCGCGAAGAACGGCATTCTTCAGCTCCGGCTTATAATCCCGTGGATCGTAAAGCACCAGAAGATCATTCGATTGAAAAGGTTCTGAATGAGTTAGACGACACGTTGCAGCTTATTGCTGTCGTGCCATATCTTGACGACGACGACAAGCAACAGCAAGCTATTAAAACTCATTTTGAACACGGATCAGGTCTCGATGACCTCGATGCTCAAGGGTATTCACTGAAAGCGGGAGTTATTCAATTGTGGCAAGGCGAACGGAATCTACAGGCACTGATTCCTGGATTAGATGGCGACTCGGCGATTCTAATGCAGCGAATTTTGCTTCATACCGTCGATATTGAAAAGCGTCTCGAGAACGTCATTGCTCAAAGCTCCTTGGACGTTACGAGATTCACTGCGGAAGCTTGTAATCAACAGAGCGAGTAAAGATTCTTGGATGACTTTATCGATAAAAGATTATCGCGTTATGTGGGCATTTACAATGAATTAATTGTTAAGCACTGAACTTACATGCCCAAATGCACAAAAGATGACACGGCACTAGGACCTGCACCCAGGATTGGAAAGAATAGTGAATTACTTCTTTGAGTCGCTGTCCTAGACAGGAATTAGCTCTTACATAACATCGAGTGACCCGGGGCCGTCAGTTTAGCACGAAATGGAACGGGGTGTACCGTTAAAACATGAATATTATTTCTGTAAGAGAAAATAATAAAGAAGTATTTACGTTGGAATTGTTATATTCAACTTAAATTCCTAGGTACTTAATTGAAGTAATAAAAAAAAAACCTACCACTTAAGTGTGCTTCATATATATGTGACCCACCCTTATGTATGTGATGCACATTGGTACATCCTAGCGTCATCCGCTATGCGAAATACCCAAAAACGATACGCTCGCAGCACATATTAGTCTATCTACAAAGACGGCATTTATGCTAGGTAATAACAGAAATTTATATTTAATGCGATTAAATATAAATCAGTCTTAAACTTACAATATACTTGATAAGTTTGCACGAGGAGCCGGATTACCGCTCCCGTGACGACACTTTTATCAGTGTACTTCGTGAGTTGGGTGAGGTCGCTAAGGCGCCCACCACAAACCTCACTGCACGTGAGAGAAGGCGGTAAATCGTCGAAGGTGTGTGCGTGCGTAGTACGTGGCAGCTTTAAGTAGCGCCCGTCTACACTTGGTGGAACTTGAAATCCTTCCCACGACCCGCATCTTTGAGCGTGTACGTGAGGATGAGCCTCAATATCGATTGGACTCATTTCCCCCCACCTCCGAACATCATCGGGAGTTGGCTGAGCAGACGGCGCAGGGACTTAGGGAACAAGCCATGGCCAGGGTCTTGGGTAGTCTCCTGAGCAACATGTTACTCAGTTGGAGCAGTTTGACGCACTCATGCTCGGACAGCGAAGGGTCGCGTCCGAGGCACAAAGCCATGCTACGGCGGAGTCTGTCACACAGACTCAGGATGAGCTAAGGCGAGAGCAGGCTCGAAGCGAGGCTTTCAACAGGACTGTTAAGATGCTCTCCGCTCTCAGCCGAGGCTTATTCGGATGGACCCGCCCAAGTTCGATGGAACTGCAGCGCGCACGATATCCATCGGCTGTTAGCAGTAAAGCAATGCGGTGTGTCGCAGCTAATCGAAGATGACAGCCCGATGGTGCCGTACTCCATGTCGCACCCGCGCGGTAAAGCCTCAGAGTGGGCTTACTCGGCGGGTATAGCGTATTCAAGGTGTTCCCTTCATGGGCGATTATAAGACAAAGACTCGCGCCATGTGCCAGCCACCAAACAACGAGGTGTTGCATAAGGTGCGCGTTTTCGGGGCGTGGCAGGCGAAGCGATCTATGCAAGAGCATGTGCAGGAGATGCACTAGCTGTCGGGATCAATTACCGTAGGTCCGATTGGGGAGCACATAAAAGTGCCCAAGTTTATGAACGGAATACGTCATGGCTCATCGTGACAGGCTCTTATTAGAAAGGTGCCGTCAACGATGGAATCCAAATTGCCTTAGTTGAGGAGAAATTTTACAACAGTGCCTCGGCGATAGCTTGGTATAAGCCGTCGGCCGAGAGAACAGGTGTCACTTCCATGGAGTTGGGCAATGCAGACGTTGTCTGTCACAAATGTGGCAAGCGCAGTCATATGAGCGCTGCTATGCCTGGGCCCCTGCTGGGGCGAAGACGCCCAGCAAGAGGAATCCCTTTCCGAAGAGCGATGGCAATAACCAGCGTGCGAGACGCATGAGTCCGCATCTACCACTGAGGGGTCGAAAAAATGCAGGAGAAAGCTGAGGTAAATCGCTTTAGCTTCATCGATGGCCTGTTATGGCATCAGCTGTCACCTTGTGATTCCTTGGGAATCTATGTGCCTCATGACACAGACCTCAAGCTGATGACCCTTCACGAGCTCCATGATGCGCCATCTAGTGGGCATCTGGGCCGTGAAAAGACATTCTTACGAGTGTCAGAGAAATTTTGGTGAACGCACTTATTTAGATGGGTGGCCAACTATATTCGCTCTTGCGAACAGTGTCAGCATAAAGCCTGCACCGTCCAGCAGTGCGCCACTGAAGCCGCTACCGATTCCAACCAACTGTTGGAAGTCAGTAAGTCTAGACTTCACATTAGGGTCGGACGGGGCTCGTCGTCTTCGTAAACGGTCTAAGCAAGATGGTTCATTCAGCACCATGTAAGACATCGATCAAAGGCAAGTAGGCAGCTCTCTTGTCCTGGATCGCGTATACCGATTACACGAGATGGCCGAGTCCATAGTATTGGACCGGGATCAATGATTTACGTCTGGGTTTTGGCGACAAGTGCTTGGGCTGCTAGGTGGCGAGTTCCCCATGTCGACTGCAGACCATCCTCAGATCAATGGCCAAACAGAACGTGCCAATCAGGTCGTGGTGGATAAATAGATATAATGGCCTATACCTATTTATGGATAAGATTTCTGAACATTACTATGTAAGTAATATTCTCCAAATATTCTCTACCTTTTAGATAATATATTAATAAACTATTTATAAGTGTTAATTTTATGTAACGATACACCCCGTCGTAGCATGCGTGCGGCCCAGAACATCTAAGGGCATCCCAGACCTGTTATTGCCTCCAACTTCCTTTGGTTTGATTACCCAAAAGTCCATCTAAGAAGTCCACACACCTACCAAAAATGGTAAGCGGAACTATTTAGCACGAGCCGGATTACCGCTCCCGTGAAGACACTTAATCAAAGTACTTAGTGCGTTAGGTGAAGTCGCTAACGCGCCCACCGCAACTACCTCACTGCACGCAAAAGAAGCTGGTTAAACCGCCTCCTCGCTGTGCTATGGTGTGTGTATAAGTAGAGCGTGGCCGCATTACGACGTGCCCGCTTGCAGTTTACTGATGCCTGAATTGAGTCCTGAGCATTTATCGTTTAATTAAAATTCATCAGATAGGAAGATCAATAAAAATCTTGAGTCTGGTTCGCGAGGCGAAAATAGCCAAATCGACCACCCTTACAATGAAGCTTAAATTTTAGCCCACGCAATTTTAATTTTAGAGGTCGAGCATAATTTCGAGCGTACACTCGCTGCAGCATATATTTACAGCGGAACATCGTAGGAAGATGCAGGTATCATTTAGGCCTTCGCTGTCTACTGAAAGTCGTTTACGCTATCACTACATTTAGGTTAGCGTCAGCAGTTGGCGTATGCGTAAAATTTTAACGCTCGCTCATACCAGGCTTGCTCCTGATCTGGTAATCGACAATATCAAAGCCGGGTCTAAGAATGGGTCTGGCTTGGTCCCGCCTTTTCGAGTACAGCTAATCACACATGCGGAGGCTGCCTATTTGGCGTTACTCGAAGAGCAGCACGCGCACCGAAAGGCCTTATCAAATTACTATAGTGGCCGCTTATGCCATATACAACTTAAATAACGTTCCTATAAAGCTCAGCAGTGTGTCCAACAAATGGTGCTGGTCGAATGTACGGTTCCGTACCGCTTGGAGGTCGAAACCTCAATACCGAACAAAATGGAGTTAACGTTAGACATATGGAATATCATCAAATGTTGACGTTGCATTTTATGCGCAATCGGAGACGCGGTTGTGCCTGTTCACGCGCGCTCGCCCAAATCGACGTGTTTTTGACTGCCTCTGTAATGAGGCACACATTGGTTGGAGAACCGTTTTGTGGTACCTTTATTGTAATGGGGCACACATCGGTTGGAGAACCGTTGTTGTGGTACATTTACTTTATGGGTAAATACCCTTTTATTCTATTTTAAAATAATTAATTACTTAAATTCCATTTATTATGGGTAACAAATGTAGTCGCCGCCAGATATATATCTGGCGGCCGAAATCTATTTTGAATTAGCTACGGTAAGGTTTTGAATTTAAATTAAAATTAAAAATGCTGAGTTTTCCTTTTGATCTTGAAGTCTAAAAGTCTTCCTCTATCTTTAGCAGCGAAGAAGCTCCGCTACATCTGGTAGCACTAGTAGTCAATCTCTGAGTCTTTATAAGACTAAGCCTTCACTGAAATGGAAGAGGTCTCAAAACTTATAGAAGCGCAGGGCATAGCGTATGACAAGCTCAAAACTTTATTTGGGCTTGAATATGTAAAGTTCAGTATATTCAGGGACCAGAGGTTTTGCATGCAAGGGTTGAAACCTTCATGCGTACGAATCCTCCCCGATCGGCCAGGTTCAGGATCACCCTTGCGGCATCTATGCCAACTCGGTATATCTCTGTACCTCGAAGATAGAGCCATGGAGTGGGCACTCTCGTGCAGCGTCCATAGACGACGCTTTTTTTTCTCATGGGATTCGGTAATTCAGCAAATGACCAGCATGTTTGCACCGCCTGATTAGGCTTTACGCATACGATCACGGCTCATAGCGACTCGACAGGGTAAACGAGCCCTAGAGGACCATGCCCAGGAGTTGAGAACACTCATTGCATCTATGCTTCAAGGCCCGATGCAAGAAGCAACTATCGTAAATTTTTTTGGGGTTTCTCAATGAAGGCGTTGACCGTTCGGAATTATTACGACCCCATCCAGCTACTTTCGAAGACGCAATTGCCATAGCGCTACGCGCTGAGTTCGTCTTTAAGTCTGCTCGCGTTAGCCCGCCTATTTACCGAACAAGCTCTTCGAGCACATTGGTACCGTCTAATAGACCGGAATTCATGGATCTACGCCTCGTTGAGGAGGGAGAAAAGGCACTTCAAGCAGTGGAACAGCATGAAATCATTTGTAGATGTTGTATGTGCGGAAGCACGAAACATTTACGTCCGGCCTGTCCCCTACAAAATACTCGTAAAGCTCAAAATAGCACCAATTCCGACCTATACCAGAAATCTGGTACGGTGCGGAAAACGTCGATACCATGTAGGTGAAAACCGCTCTACTGGGGAAGACCTAGGCTCTGTTAAAACTCTAGGAGGTGAGAATAAATAGAATCTAGCCCCAATTAGATCGGTGAGAGTACAAGCCTGGCTGCTAGTCGCTCAAGCGACTGTAAAGGGCTTTGATAAGCCGTGGTCAATTTTAATTGACTCAGGAGCGTCTTGCAATTATGCTTGACGCCTTTCCCTTAAAGGAAGTCAACAATACGTTGAGGCGCTTAAAGCGCATGGAGGTGATACAATCACTGTTCGCTTAGCGACTGGGACTCGTGTCACTGTTCCCAAAGTTCTATTGAGCTTAGGTATAAAGTTTCTGGATTTTGACAATATGGAACGCTGTCTCGTCTTTGATTTGGATTCCAGATATGATCTCATCCTTGGTGTGGCCTGGTTAGAACACCATGAGCCATGGATCGATTGGAGGTCTAAGACCTTAGGCGCCACGCGCAATGTTTCTAGCAAAGTTTTAGAGAGTCATTAACCCACCTTGCTAGGCAACAAAAGCGCTATTGGCGTGGATCATTGAATGAGTCTGTCAGTGTTTTAGACATTGGCATGTCTGAGTTAATAAACTCTACTGTTACAAACATTAATTCTAAGCCCGACTCAGCAGAAATAAGTCGAACGGCACGTACTCCGTCGAGTGACACTCATTGTAATAACGATTCACTGAATGCTAAAGCATTGTTGACCTAAGGCCGAATCATCAAGTCCCTGAGATACGTGGAGTAACACGTCTAAGTGCACCGAGAATGATCGGCCGAGGTGGCATCATACTGAGTGTCAGTAGTGACACTGTTGGCGGTTCACCAGGACCTCAAGAGTGTAATGTACCTGAGATACGTGGAGTGGCACGTCTAAGTCCACCAAGTGTGGTCGGCCGAGGTGGCACCATACTGAGTGTCTATACTGACACTATTGGCGGTTCGCCAGGGCATTTTTTTGGGTCAAACCCTTCTAATGCACGTAAAGTGACACGTAAACGCTCGCTGGATAAGGAAGTTGAGTTACCTAACTCCTTGTTGGATGTCAAATTAGACACCATGTCTTGTATAGAACCAATACAGGCTGGAAAATCCGGGGACGTGAATGTCCCGGCCTCTAAGAGGCGTATTGTCTCCACTTCAAGACAGGATGGACACGAAGCGTGTATACCCTCACAAAGTGATACGAGTGAGCGATTACATACGCTTGTAAATGGTGTAATCGGTAACGTTGAGGGGGGGGGAGTTAGCCTTGAGGCAATCCGTTCGTTACATGCTCTTTTAGAGCTAGACGAAATGTCTATTGATGAGTGCGGCCGAGCCTTAAAGGCTGGCGACTTATCTGAGATAGTGGTCATTTGACCAACAATTGAGTTAACTCATCGTCACTTCTAGACGAAGCTGTCCTGGATGACACAAAAGCTGCACTTAGTGCGCGAAATGGGTCACCGAAAAGATCCTACGGATCCCTTTTGTCCCTTGATTAAGGAATTCCAAGATGTGGTATGTAATAATCCACCATCTGTTTTACCTCCGGATAGAGGTGTTCGTCATGAAATTGACTTGGTTCCGGGAACCAAATACTGTGTCACAAGACAATGGCCTTTACCAAGGGAGCAGTGTGACGTCATTAACGATTTCTTCCGTGCTAAGCACGAGGCTGGAATGGCACGAAATAGCAAATCTCCTCATTCGACACCGACATTTTGTGTCAAAAAGCCAAATGGTAAATGACGCATTGTACATGCTTATAATAAGCTTAATGCTGTCACTATACCAGCACGAACCCCCATTCCTAGAAAGGATGTTCTTCGAAACAATATGGTGGGATGTACAATGTGACAGTGATCTTGACTTAGTTGATGATTACTACCAATTGCTTATGCGAGCTAGCGATATTCCGCTTACAACGGTTAGCACCCCAAGCAGAAATGTTATGGGAGTGGCTGATTATGCCACAAGGGCTTTCCAACGCCCCGGCAACATTTATTCGTCTAAAGACGCAACTGTTTCGCCCTCATCGAGGTTATGCACAGACTTGTTTCGATGACATTTTTGTCCATAGCCGTGCGGAGCAGGGTCGGTCGGATATGGACAACCATTTCGACCATTTGCGAGCAGTGCTCGAGTGTATGCGCACAAAAAAAATCTATGCCAATGCATCTAGATGCATTTTGGCGCAGACGAAATTCCTTTTTTAGGATGCTTCATTGGAATGCGAGGCCTTAGAGCGGATCCCGCTAAGGTAAAAGCCACAGTAGATTGACCGGTTCCTGAAAACCAAAAGGATTTGCGTAAGTGGTTGGGTCTCGCCAATTATTTACAAAAATATAGCGAAAATTACGCTGATATGGCTAGGCCATTATCTAATCTCCTTAAAAAGATACAGAATGGTGCTGGAGTAGCACCGAAAATAATGTTTTTCGAGCAGCTATGGATAGTCTTATCCATGCCCCGATTCTGGCACTGCCAAACCCAAATTGGCCTTTCAGTGTCGTCTGTGACGCATCCAATTTTGCCATTGGCAGTGCTCTGTTACAAACAGATGTTGATGGGCATGAAAGTGTTATTGCGCTCGAGTCTAGACATCTTAAAGCTGCGGAAAAGAACTACCCAGTTCATGACAAAGAGTTACTTGCTATGAAGTATGCTCTCGTCAAATTCAGAGTTCATCTGCTCGGCTCTTAGCCGTTTGTGATATATACAGATCATGCGTCATTACGCACGGCAACTATGTCGCCCCATCTCTCACAAAGAATGGCCCGATGGCTAACCTTTTTCGCGGAATATAACTTCAAGGTGAAGTATAAGCCCGGCAAGCAGAATGCTTTGGCCGATGCGTTATCACGCAGGCCGGATTATGAGCTTTCTCAGTTAACGACTACCTTGTCGCCTATCCTGAATTAATCCGTTCGGCTTACGCCAAGGATGAACAGTGTGTAGCTCTGCTACGAGCTTTAAAGAACTCTGATTCAGGTATTAAATTGCCGGCACGTTCGCGTGCAAGGTTACATCGATTTTCTATCGATAACGACCTGTTGCTTTGTTGCACAGACATCGCGGACCCTCCGCGTGTCGTTGTTCCTCATGATGAGGATTTGAAGTACCGAAATCTCTATGAGGCACACGATACTGTCCTTGGTGGTCATCTCGCTAAAGAAAAGACCTACAGCTCTGTAAGCCAGAGTTATTGGTGGCCCAAACTTTATAAATGGGTAAGCACATATGCTCGCACATGCGAAACTTGCCAACGGGTTAAACCCTCGGCGCATGCTGCTGCGCCACTGGCGATCCTTCCCGTCCCCAAAGGTTGCTGGGAGTCCGTTAGTATGGATTTTGTTCTCGGTCTACCGAAAGATTCAGCCGGTAACTCCGGCATAGTGGACTTTGTTGACCGATTGAGCAATATGGCTCGCTTAGCGGCCGTGCCGGATTCCATTGATGGTGAAGGTGGTCGCCGAAGCCCCACGGGCTTGATCACGTAAACGCGTCAGATACTGGCTTCGCGTCATTTTCTTTGGCATAAGGTATTGCTCATGAAGAGCGATGCGGGCAGCGATCTCCTCCAGCGTCCTCGCCGGGTCACCGGAGATCCAGGTGCCCAAGCCGTGACCCGCTATCTCGTTGAGACGCTCGTCCGCACTAAGCGGAGTGAATCTATATTCACTATGAGCTTTAGCTTTCGCTATCTCGGCAGCCCGACGACGAGCTCTTTCCTCTATGAGGATTATCCGCTCTTGCTCTTCATCGAGCGGATTCGTAATGATATTGGACTCACGGTCCCGTGTCCCGCTCAATGCAGTTAACCCATCAGCGGCACCACGTTCTGGGAGCGGATTCGGGGCCCGCCAACGTTCATCAGGAGGAGAAGGCGTGAGAGAATGACGCTATTTCTCCTCCTTCTCTGATGGAGAGTGAATTTCAAAGTCCACTATTCCCTCATCGTCGAGGAAGGAGCTAAGAGTCTGTGACTTACGCTTGATTGTCATGAGATAAAGGAAGGAAAAACACAACCGAACGGTTAGCTGTTTAGGTTCCAAACTCAAAAAGGAAATGAACCGAATGTTGTCACTCGGTGTCAACAGTCTGATGGGGGAGGGTGTAATGGGGCACACATTGGTTGGAGAACCGTTGTTGTGGTACATTTACTTTATGGGTAAAATACCCTTTTATCTAATCTTAAAATAGTTAGTTACTTAAATCCCATTTATTATAGGTAACAAATGTGATCGCCGCCAGATATAAATCTGGCGGCCAAAATCTATTTTAAATTAGCTAGGGTAAGGTTTTTAGATTTAAATAATTAAATAAAGTGCAGTTCCCCTTTTGATCTTAAAGCGTCAAGTGCCTTTCTAAGGCTTGCGCATTGATCTGTAAGAGATAGAAGCCTTCTAAGGTATATCCTCTTGGGCACTAGTTGCCATTTGGTTCTACGAACCCCTCAAATCCCTTGAACTAGGATTCCAAAAGCTTGAATAGCTTGTACGACTCCTTGAGTTGTTAAACCCATTAGTTCAATAGAACTAAGTGACTCTCTGAGTCTGAAAGTCTTCCTCTGACTTTAGGAGCGAGGTAGTTCCGCTACAGTTGTCATTGCTGCCACAAGGCTGAGAGATGAAATTGTCTCTTTAAGGTCTTCAAGTAGTGCTGAACTGGCGTTCTGCCATTGAGGAACTGATTTCGCATTTTACTCTGGAAAACACAAAGTACAAGTATAAAATCTCAACTAATTATTCTTAAGTACACAACATTCTGAGGCTGATTTAGGACTTCACGGTTTCATTGTAAATGTCCCTCGTGCTAGCTCTATTAAATGAATCTTGCAGTTCAAGAGCTTTTCTTGCCTTGCAAAGTCTAAGTTCACATTGGAGGGTCCTTTAAATGGTAGTTTTTGCCTCAATAGTAAGTCTTTGTGCTATTGGATGCCCAGCAATTTTTTTTGTTCACGGTTATGGTGACCATTCTTCACAAGCAATTTCCATTTTGAATCATGTTGATATATTGTAGCGTAGAGCAAAAACGGGCAGTTAATTAACTTAGTGGCAGATTTTGCGCTGTCGATTCTCCTGAGTAAGGTTCGACCTGTTCGCATTGTTCGATTAGTAAAGTTGAGTTTTGTGCCTTAAGTACCCTCTGTAAATTAAATCTTACCTTGTATCGTATGTTCCTCCTAAGCCGCACTTATATGTAGTATCGCAGATTTTTTGCTGAGCTTTTTATAGCCAATGCATAGCCATCAATGAATGCAACTCTTTTGCAGCTTTAGAGAGCTCTCTAAATGTAATATAGGTTTGGCATACTGGTGGGGGAGCATCATAAAATGTTGTTGGTAGCAGGTGTATTTGTCAAGTTTAATGTAAACGTTGGATGAGTGATTGAATTAATACTGGATAAAGGAGCTGAACACGCAACCTTTATGTTGACAAGAAATACTGTGGGCATTGTAACATTGATCTACGGATGAAACATAGTATGTAGTAGCCAATCAGAGCCGAAACATAACATATGTTAGCCAATGCTAGTTGAGACATAATATGTATTCGTCAATCGCAGAGATTCAATTTTGCCGAAGTTCTCTTATTGGAACCCCGCACCCCTCATTACACTATGGGGAATTTCGGCTACAGGGCCTCCTCCCACCCAACTATCACACACCTTCGGTGCGGGTTGGCAGGGCGGCCATCCATTGGATGGTTGCTTGTAACGGGGCACTACGACTTGTACTGTTTCAGTACAAGTCCACTTCACACTGCTTCAGATGTGAGTGGTGCCTCTCGTTAGGTGACGTACACTGTACGTATA
>NW_027152029.1:1771864-1772295 GCF_004359215.1 Bremia lactucae | reverse complement strand
CTCCCTTCGCCCTCGCTACATCTCGGCTTCAGACTTCAACAGGTTATGAGCCCAACGACCATGTCTCTGCGCAAGATGTCTCGACGAAGGTACACGTCGACAAGTTCAACGGTGATAACTACGCCACGTGGAACCGCTACATGCGTGGTATAACGGGGCACTGCGACTTGTACTGTTTCAGTACAAGTCCACTTCACACTGCTTCAGATGTGAGTGGTGCCGCTCGTTAGGTGACGTACACTGTACGTATAGAGGAAGACTTCTCTTAAGGCAAGTTAGCTTAAGAGTGTAAAATGAAAACTGTATCAATATAGTTAAGTGTCTTGTTAATCTATCTTGGTAAATGTTGACTTAACTATAAACTAATACTAAACATGTAAATGAATTCTTATCTATCTTATCTCGTAACTCTCTCTCTGATTACTTCCGCA
>NW_027152029.1:1767090-1770610 GCF_004359215.1 Bremia lactucae | reverse complement strand
GCACTGCTAAAACTAAGGCACATTTACTGTTTTTCTAAGTGCTTGAGGTCCGTACTGATGATGTAAGACCGTTAAAGCCCTTGTACACATGCTACGGCCAAAGGTTTGGAACACTATGTGTAACGGGGCACTGCGACTTGTACTGTTTCAGTACAAGTCCACTTCACACTGCTTCAGATGTGAGTGGTGCCTCTCGTTAGGTGACGTACACGGTACGTAAAGGGGAAGACTTCTCTTAACGCAAGTTAGCTTAAGAGTGTAAAATGAAAACTGTATCAATATAGTTAAGTGTCTTGTTAATCTATCTTGGTAAATGTTGACTTAACTATAAACTAATTCTAAACATGTAAATGAATTCTTAACTATCTTATCTCGTAACTCTCTCTCTGATTACTTCCGCAGCTGATTAGTCTGCGGAATAAATATACATAATGGTCTATACCTATTTATGGATAAGAATCCAGAAAATTATTATATAAAATAATATCCTCCAAATATTATCTACCTTTTAGGTAATATATTAATTAACAACCTTTAAGTGTTAATTTCATGTAACGATACACCCCGTTACATCACCCCTCCCTTAAACGACAATCACTCTGAATTTCATTAGATGGAGTGGTCGCTAAATGACCACTTAATTTTTAAAATGCTTTTTATTGGTCAGATCCATCATTTTAAATCCCATCGCATGAAGAAACAATTCATGCGGGGTGATGATAGTGCTGAACCTTCGGCTGCGGTTCGTGCAGCCGCGGGTGACGCATTACTATCTCTTGCGGTAGACGTTCCGTCTACCGTAGTGTCTTCCACTCGCACAACACTTGATGTTGCGAGTGCACGTGGTGATTCACCACGTGAGTACGACCCCTCTTTAGAGGTCGATTATGAGTGCGAGTCGGACGAAATGGCCGACTCGGGGAGGATGGAACAGTCGCCTGATACCCGTCAGGCGGCTGACTATGAGCCTTCGAATGAGAGGGCTCATTCAGATAGACGTGTGAACAGTCTATTTGGTTCCGACGATGAGGATGATGCCTCATCGCCCGTACGATCTTCGTACGGTCTCCCAAACGGTCTCCTGTACGGTCACCTGCACGTGTCTCTGTGCAAGGTGACGACGGTGGCGTAAGCCATCATAAGAAAGTCCTCGTGGTACCCTTGCTTCAGTGGGTACCACTCAGGGGAGTGAAGACAGTAAAATGTCCCAACTCGCCCCTGAAAAGAAGCCATGGCTTTTGCCAGAAAGGCTCATTAATAGCTTGTCTGGAGAAACTACTCCTCACAAAAAATATCCTTTATTTATTGCGACACAGCTACATGGCCTTGATCCCAGCGCGAAGAAATTTCGCGCTGAGGAAGATTCTATCTCGATGCTTTTCTAAAGCATCGATGGTTTAGCGGCAATAATAAGCGAGATAAGGTCTCGCTTATGCAAGCTTGGAGTGCGTTCATTCGCAATGTTAAAGACATTGGACGCGAAGCTTGGCGTCAAAAACTTAACGCGAATCGCGTTAAAATTGAGAAAAAAACTCCAACCAATACAAAGTATAAATTGCATCGGTTGTCACGTGAGGCTGGGCTTCCATGCCTCACGTGGGGTGATTCCTGTCCGTGTTGTGTAGACAACTCGAAGAGGGTAAATGGGACGTCTATTCCCTTTCTTCGCCCTGGGCAAGGGCTCGCATCTCTATTGAGATGCGTGACACCATTGACTTTTTGCAATCGATTTACATGCGCCAGAGGCGCGTGTTTTCCGATGACCCTTCTGAACCATCGGGTGGGTCTAGTCATACTGACGGACGAGGCCCTCAACGTCAGAAATCAGTTGGGAACGAGGCTCCCAGCAGTCATGCGAGGGTGGAGCCGACCAACGTAAAACGTAGGATGCGTTCGCATCCTACGTGGCAATTCTTTTGTGTACGCATTGCCTCTGCGATGCAGTGCACGGAAAAAACCAATGAACTTGGGTAGTATTTTACTGCTACACACATTATTGACTAATCGCTTAGGTAAGTTTACCGTCGAGAGTAGCACTAGGTCAATAATTTTAAATGAATGAAAATTAGCTCTTTCATGTTTGTCTGCATTCCGTTTCTGTCGGTCCACTGCGTTAGCAATGGAATCCTGAACGAAACAAATTATTGATTCTTAAGTTAGCAGAAATTCTTCTGCTGACTCATTTGTTTTGTCTTTTTTAGTACGCTTTGTGCGTACTGCCATGAGATTACTCTCATTTTCGATGTCGTTTTCTTCGACATCGACATCACTCGCGTCGTTGATATTTTCGACGCGTGATGAGCATGAGCCAGAGCTGGTTTTGCTCCTGCGAGTCCACCCCCCCCCCTTAAACTAAAGGAGTCCTCTAATTGGGTGGGTATGCGTGGATGGCGTGAATCATTCACGAAGAACGTGTATGCGTTGTAGACGCATGCACCGAATTATTGATGGCGAATTCGACCGACGGTAAAAACTCGCTCTAATTTGGATACGATTGGACGTAACCTCGAAGTATCTCTTCGAGGACGCGATTTACGCGTTCTGTTTGACCATCCGTTTCTGGGTGATTGGATGTTGACATAGTCAGCCGTGTTTCGAGAGATCGGAACACGGACTGCCAGAACTCCGCCGTGAATCTCGGATCTCTATCCGAAACCAATTCACGGGGTAACCCATGGAGTTTGAATACAGTGTCGATAAAGACACGGGCACAACCCGAAGCCGTAATCGACTCTGGTACCGCAGCAAGGTGTACCATCTTGCTGAATCTGTCTACAAAAACAAGGATTCCATTGTTTTTGTGTTCGTCTTCGGGAAATCCGAAGACGAAGTCCATAGATACGGACTGCCAACACTCTGCCGGAAGTGGTAGAGGTTGAAGAGGTGCACGGGATGAAGGGCTAGGCTTCACCCGTTGACAAACCTCGCAAGCACGAATGTACTTGCGCACAAACTGATACTGGCGGGGCCAGTAAAAGTATCGACTTACCGTGAGGTAAGTCTTCTCACGTCCACGATGTCCACTTGTTGGAGCATCGTGACACTCATACATGATGCGCAAGCGCAAATCATTGTGAGTCGGGACGACGACACGTGGGGTGTCGCCGGTAACGGCTGTGTAATACAATAAGCCGTTACGTGTTGTGTATCGATCGGATGACGATCGATATAAAGCCGGTAGATCTTTAAAAGATTTATCGGATGGATTCATTAAATGATCCATCAGACAAAGAAGGTCCTTATCTTCTTTATAGGCTTTCTTTATTTCATCAACTAAGGTTGATGATGGAACACTCGTAGTGAGTGTTGCAACAGTAAGATCACTTTTACTGTTGGGGTGCACTGCTGACTCGAAATCGGGTCGGCGTGATAACGCATCAGCGACGACATTAAGTCGTCCTGGTTTATATTCGACGGAGAAGTTATACTCCGCGAAGAAGGATAGCCACCTCGCCATTCTTTGCGAGAGGTGTGGGCTATTGACGGCCGTGCGTAATGACGCATGGTCCGTATATACGAT
>NW_027152029.1:1674379-1708447 GCF_004359215.1 Bremia lactucae | reverse complement strand
GTGCTCCCTTCAATACGAATATAGCGGTCCGTGGTGTAGACGGGCACGTCTTATCGCGTTCGCGCTTCACTTAAGCACACACCCTAGCACAGCGAGGAAGAGGTTTGATCGACTTCTCTCACGTTCAGTGAGGTGGTTGTGGTGAGCGCCTTAGCGAGCTTACCCAACGCACTAAGGCGCTCACCACAACCACCTCACTGAACGTGAGAGAAGTCGGTCAAGTACTCTAGTAAAGTGTCGTCACGGAGCGGTAATTCGGCTCCATGAGCCGACACTTTACTAGAGTACTTGACCGACTTCTCTCACTTGACCGACTTCTCTCACTTGACCGATTTCTTTTTGCGCACTTAATGTGTGTAGGAAGTAGTTTTCAGACTGATTTATATTTAATATTACTAAATATAAATATTTGTATTTAACCAATCCTAAAATGCCATCTCTGACAAGGCACTAATATCTATTGCGATGTATCTTTCTAGATACCTCGCGTAACGGATGACGCTAGCCGCCATCCCGCTAATGTGAATGCCCTCAAGGACATCACATACACAAGGGTGGGTCACAATGTGAACCACATCCAGGTTGTAGAAACAATTACATTACTTAAGCAATTGACCATCCCCTTAAATACAGAAAGTGTACTTAACGGGGATTGTGTAACATTAGAGCAACTTTAGCCCGGTATACCGTCCTTCCTTTAAGAACGAATTTACATTTTGCGAATTCGTCAAGTGGCCAGAGGAACAGCGAGCTGCTTCAAACGCCACTTAGTTCTCTAATTCGCTCTTTTTCCTACCTCGGTCTTACACGAAGCCAAATATGCCACCAAAAAGAAGAAAATTGGTGAACCGTCTGCGAAGACACCCACTCCACCCGGCAGCAACTAATGCCTCAGTCGAAACGCCGACAGCCACTGCTGCTGTCGCGTTAACTGGGATAAAGGGTCCATCCCACTTGCGCAGTAAGGATGTCGATCCGTCGCTCATTGTTTACTACAATGAGTCAACACCGCTGCCATCACCTCGTAGTAGTAATGAGGACAGCGAGCTTATGAGAATGAATGATGGCATTCATTGCCTTTTAAACTTCTCTCACTGCTTCAGATATGGAGACAACAACGTTTCCCAATGCTGTCTCGTCTGCGCTGGCTAGAGCAGCGACCATTTATGAGAGCGCTACCCATAAAGGCGCAGCTGCTCCTCATTGGGTTAAACCACAACCTCTAGTGCTCAGACCATTATTCATAATGGTTCTGACATAGAGGAGTCTGAATGTAAGACTCCGCCGACGACACGTGAACGTGCTCAGTCGGTGTCACAAGCCAGTCGTTTAGAACGCGGCTATGTGACGGGTGGCATTCCAAAGATGCCCCCTCCATCTAAATGGCCTCGTGCCAACGGTCCAAAAGCGTCGCTCATAGAGCGCGCTTTTCTAGACGCTCATAGAATTTTATGGCGTCTTTAATTCTTGGAAGGTTCAGAGGACATTGCTTGGGCGTAGTTTCTCGATCCCGCTCGTGTTGCGTTCAAATGAAACGCCTGACCAATATGAGGCAGAATTCACGCGCCGCTATCATCCGCATTACGATGCGATGAAACAGCGGTCGCAGCGAATTAATCTCGCCCGCTTGCGTGTGAAAGAAACCATGGCGGTACTAGACCCCTGTTTCTTCTCACTACACTAGTCAAGCTAGTCCATTTGAGACTAGCAGAGAGGTCTCAGCTGGTGCTCCTTTTCATAGGTAGTCACCAAGCCGGGCACGTCAGTACGTAAGGTATCGGTCGGTTCCCAATAGTCGAAACTCTTCAGGTATCCTCTCCCTTGGACGAGGATCTGATACTTCTGCATCACGCAGCGGTGGGAAGCAACCTTCCATCAAGAAAGTGTTGATTCCCATGCGCATCCATCAGTGCAGGCGGCGCCCGATAGGAGTGGCGATCGCGCCTACCTACTCGCGGCTGCCTTTCCTTCGACCGTCTAATCGCAGGCGTTAAGCGCTGCCGAACGACGTATTGCGGATCTCGAAGGTCAAGTATTGCGACTTACCTAGATCTTTATGATTCGAGCGAAGGATCGCCAGGGTAATGAACGCCTAAAGCTCGCTTGGACCTTCTGGAGAAGATTATTCTGAGGGGTCCGCGTTTCTCGCGTGATGTCTCTCGCGAACCGAGACTTTATCGTGGTGGGAGGAGTCATTCGGCTGGAAGGTTTTCAGCTTCGCCGTCTCCCTCACCCGATCGACGCTCGACTCACAGTCAGCGTAACCATCGGTCTCTTTTGACGGGTAGGGGGTATGTGATCTCTTCTGGATCAACATACCGTTTCGACAAACGTAAAATACGGGGTGCGTCTTCATAAACGGTGGGAGGGTGAGCCTAAATTTAGGTCTCCATCCTCTTCTACCCGTATTACCTCCAGGTAGTACAGATGTTGCATTTTTAGGTGTAGTAAAAGTACATTTTTCTTAATTTAAGCGTTCATTACTTTTGCGACCATTTCGGTCCGCATATTCTTTTGCTTGTCCTGTGCGCTTGCCATCGCGTCACGGACTTTTCGTGTGATGGCTAGTCGCTCATCCACAAAGCGTTGAGCCTCGCTCTCACGTTTAGCATCAAACTCGCCTATGATACCACCGAGAGGTCGGTCATAAGACGTAGTTTAACTGACCACTGCTAAACTGGCATGGTCACTAGGGCAAGTTTCTGTCGTTGAGATGATACTTGCTATCGTGCGTAAGACATCCGCCACGATCCGATTGGCACGTTCTGTTTGGCCATCGGTCTGGGGATGATTTGTGTTCGACATGTGGAGCTTGCTACTTAGCAGCTCGAACACATGTCGCCAAAAACCAGGCCTTAACGTGGATCCCGGTCCGATACTATGGACTCGGGCATCCCGAGTAGTCGGTAAACATGATCCAGGATCAAGAGAGCTGCCTCCTTTCCTGTGATCGATGTTTTACATGGTGCTAAATGCACCATTTTGCTCAGTCTGTCTACAAAGACGACGAGCCCCGTCCGACCCTAATGATCGGGCGGCATGCCAAACATGAAGTCCAGACTTACTGACTTCCAACAGTTGCTTGGAATCGGTAGCGGCTTCAGTGGCGCTTAATGCGCTGACACTGTTCGCAAGAGCGGATATAGTTGGCCACCCATCTATATAGTTGTGGCCACCAAAATCCCCCTGACACTCGTATGAATGTCTTTTCACGGCCCAGGTGCCCACTAGATGGCGCATCATGGAGCTCGTAAAGGATCATCAGCTTGAGATCTTTGTCATGAGGCACATAGATTCTCAATGATTCATAGGGTGACAGCTGATGCCATCACAGGTCATCGCTGTAGCTAAAGCGATTTAGCTTAGTTTTTAGGTGCGACGTAAGGGTTACTTTTCGTCCACCAAAGTGATCCAACAGCAGGCAACAATAGTCGTCCTGACTGTAGCTCTCTTTTATTTCAGAGGCTTATGAGCTCGTCACGCGGTATGTCTTCATGGCTGCCAACTTTGACGGCTGAAATTGTCCTTTAGCACTAGACACACTTTCCTGGTGTCTAACCTCGAAATCTGGTCTGCGCGATAAAGCGTCAGCCAAGCAATTCGACTTACCCGGCTTATATTCAACTTTGAAATTAAAATTCAGAGAAGAATGTAAGCCATCTTGCCATTCTAGGCGATATGTGCGGTGAGTTTATTGCGGTCCGCAGTGATGCGTGATCCGTATAAACCACAAATGGTTCGATGCCCAATAGGTGCACACGAAATTTGACAAGAACATACTTTATTAAAAGTAGCTCTTTGTCATGCACGGGGTAAATTCAGTTCCGCCGCTTTTAAAAGCCGGGACGGATAAGAGATGACGCGGTCAACGACGTCGTCATCCTTCTGTATGAGCGCGCTGCCGATTGCAAAATTACTTGTATCTGAGACGACGCTAAAGGGCTTATCCGCGTCTGGCAATGCCAAGACCGGTGCCCCAACAAGAGACTGCTTCACTGATGTGAACGCATCTTCTTGTTCTTTTAACCAAACCCATTCTGTGTCCTTTTTAAGGAGATCAGATAATAGTTTAGTTTGCTCAGCATAATTCTTGCTATATTTATGCAAGTCATTAGCGAGCCCTAGGAATTGGCGCGAATTCTTCACATGCCGTGGGATTGGCCATTCCTTCACCGATTTTACCTTGCCTGGGTCTGCTCGAACACCATGTGTACCTACGATGCAGCCCAGCACAGGTATCTCGGGGACCCTATAACGCACTTTTGCAAGTTGACGTACAATTGGGCGTCCTTTAAAGTCTGCAACACAGCGTCTAAACGACGCTTGTGCGACTCTATTGCGCTCAGCCCGTCCTCGGCCCTACAATGCACGAATACATCGTCAAAATAATGGGGCGCGTAAGCACGGTGCTGACGCATCACGTGAGCCACCACTCAGTTGCATGTCGCTGGTGCGTTTTTTTCAAACCCTGGGGCATCACAAGCCACTCTTAAAGCATAACGATTGGGGTGCTTACAGCTGTTTTGGCTACGTCGGACTCTTTCATGAGTACCTGATACTAGCCATCCTTCAAATCCATCGCGGAAAAGATAGTTGACTTTTCCATGGAGTTCAACAAAACATCTTTCGGGACTGGCGTTTGCACCGGTATGGTTCGCCGTGTTCAGCTTGTTGTAAGCACGAATCACGCGCCATCCATTGTGGCTTTACGCACACAAAAGGTCGGGCTGTAGTGAGGCAATTTTCCCTTACGCACATGTCTCACCTTGGCTTGCTTGTCGAAGAACTCATTGATATAATCGACTTGTTCTTTCGGCAACGGCCATTGCCTGGTAACACAATACTTGGTGCCAGGATCGAGGTCTGTTTCGTGCCCGATGACCCCCCCCCCCTCCAATCTGCTGGTAAGCGACTCGGCACTTCTTCTGGGAACACATCATTGTGGACGACAGCTTGGTGGACTGTTGCTCGTCGTCCATTGTGGACAACGAGCAACACTCCACCAATCTTTCTTCTGGAACTGGTGTGACTATTTCGTGGATATTTCCTTTCTTTAATTCGGCAATGAACAGATCCCACGACATCTCCTGGAAGTTTACTTTCTTCTCGGCAAATTTAAAGACTTGCTGGAGCACCTCAACTGAGGATGCCTCCACAATTTTGTCTTTGCCGTCCTCTTCAATAGGATCTGATGCAAAGGTCACTCGTTTAGACGTGCCTTTAATTGTCCTAATCTGTCGGTTCTCGTTCTTCGAGTCACCAAGACCTTTGCCTGGGAAGCGGGTGCCGTTGCTCTCCTGGCTAATGCACCCCTTCCGACCGCACCAGGCCAGTTCATGCAACGTTTGACTTCCTGTCCGCTCGCCGTCTACTACCACAGGCTTTCGGCTCTTTGCAGGACATTCGGACGCATGACTACTTGTCACCATCCTTTTTACTACCCCAGTCTCTACGAGCTGGGTAGGAATTTGTGACACTTGACATCGAATCAATACACTTCCAACTACACCAGGCTTAGGGCTCTGTGTAGAATCTTGTGACGTTTGACATCCCGTCAACGCACTCTGAACTGTGTTTGTCACGACATCAGTTGCATACGCCTCTCGCAGGAGCACATACTTTCCGGTGTTCAGCGTAGAGTTAGCAAGTCGGCGTGTATGCTAGTCTATCCCATGAATGGTGTTATGCCAACTATGGCATGCCTAAGATCATACGGACTCTCCATACCTAGCACTGTGAACTTCTCTTTAGAAGAGATTTCACTAAAGCTGAAAGCGAGTTCAATTTGAACTCTCTCAGACTTAACGAGCACGCCGTATGCTAAACTAACGGTCGCCTCTTCTCGCTTGCATCCTGGCAAAGCGACTAAAACATCACCGGTCTCTTTCTTAAAGCCGCGAGTTTTACAAAATTCTGTGATGCACCCGAATCCACTAGGAGGGTCATCACCTGGTCATAGCCTCGTACTTGAGCGCTATAGACCAGAAGGGTTGAGGTCCGAAATTTCGGTACCTCAGACACTATGCCAACCTATCTGCTCGATAACTCTGGACTTAGGGGTAGCTTCAGAGTCCGCGTCAGTAGGGCATCCCGCCCCCCCCTGCGCTCCTGCATTTCCTGACCCCTCAGTGGCCGATGCAGAAATCATGCGCCTCACACGCTGGTTCTTGCGATAGCCCTTTGGAAGGGAAGTCCTTTTGCTGGGTGTCTTCGCCCCAGCAGGGACCCTGTCAAAGCAGCGAGTTATCATATGGCCGCGCTTGTCGCATTCAAAGCAGACAACGTCTGCATTGCCTAACTCCATGGGAGTGGCATCTGTCCTCTCGGCCGACGGCTTATATGAAGCTGTTGCCGAAGTACTGTTGAGGAATTGCTCCTCAACTAAGGCAATTTGCGATGCCTTTTCCATCGCCGACGGCACCTTTCTAAGAAGATCCTGTCGCGATGGCCATGCCGTAGTCCGTTCATAAACGTGGGCACCTTAATGTGCTCCGGAATCGGACCTACGGTAATGGAGGCCGACAGCGAGCGCATCTCCTGCACATATACTCTTGCAGGGATCGCTTCGCCTGTCGAGCCCCAAAGAAGCGCGCCAGAAGCAACACCTCGTTGTTCGGCGGCTGATACATGGCGCGAATCTTTTCCTAAAATCGCCCATGCAGGGAACGCCTTTCTGTCCGCCATAAGCGCCGAGTAAGCCCACTCTGAGGCCTTACCGCGCAGATGCGACATGGCGTACGAAACCATCCGGCTGTCGTCCTCGATGAGCTGGGAAACACCGCATTGCTGCACGGCTAAAAGCCAGTGGACAATCGTGTGCGCCGCAGTTCCATCGAACTTGGGCGGGTCCATCCGAATGGGCCTCGGCTGATGCGGCCGGGCGGAAAATATCTCAACAGTCCTGTTGAGAGCCTCACTCCGAGCCTGCTCACGCCTCAGCTCATCCTGAGTCTGAGTGACGGACTCTCCCGCAGCATGGCTCTGTGCCTCGGACGCGGATTCCGCTGTCCGAACCCGAATGCCTCAAACTTCTCCAACTGAGCAACATGTTGCTCAGGAGGGCTGCTCAAGAGCCTGGCCAGGGCTTGTTCACCATGATCCTTGCCAGGGCTTGTTCGCCAAGTCCCTGCACCAAGTGCTCTGCCCCCTCCGATGATATTTGGAGAGGAGTGAGAAATGAGCTCATTCAAGATTGAGGCTCATCCTCACGTATACGCTCAGAGATGCGGGTCGTGGAAAGAATCCATGTGCTCCCAAGTGGAGGCGGGCACATCTTAATGCGGCAATTCTCTACTTAAGCACACACTATCACAGCGAGGAAGCGGTTTGACCGACTTCTCTCACTGCAGTGAGGTTGTTGTGGTGGGCGCCTTAGCAACTTCATCCAACGCACTAAGTATTTCTGCATACGTTTCGTCACGGGAGCAGTGATCCGGCTCCTCGTGCGCACTTACTGTGTGTAGGAAGTAGTTTTCAGACTGATTTATATTTAATCGTGTTAAATATAAATACCTATTTTTACAAATCCTAAAATGCCATCTCTGTTGATAGACACCATTATCTATTGCAAGCGTATCTTTGTAGATACCTCGCGTAACGATGACGCTAGCCGCCATCCCCGCTAATGTGAATGCCCTCAGGGACATTACATACACAAGGGTTGGTCACAATGTGAACCACACCCAAGTGGTAGGTAAAAAATTACATTACTTAAGTAACTGACCATCCCCTAAAGTTCACAAAGTGTGCTTAACGGGGATGTGTAACATTAGGGCAATACACGTGGCGTCTGGCGCAAGAGAAGCAGGTGCAAACCGCTTCCTCGCTGTGCTAGGGTGTGTGCTAAGTAGAACGTGGCCGCATTGCGACGTGCCCGTCTACAGGCCGAATTGCTGTTATGAATTCATACGTGACCACAGATTTTCAAATGCGTAGGACCGTGAAGGTAATGAATGAATTACTAAAAGTAAAAAATCGTGAACGGGTCACACAGGTTTGAGGCAAGGGGGGCACACCTTTTATATTAGAGCGCCGTAGGACCGTTTTGATCGATTGTTGAAGATAGTACTTATCATTCCATAAATGTAATAGTTAGGCTCCGATGTATTTATTTTACGCTTGGACGTTTTTAATTGTTCTTGCTGTTACCAAATATTTAGAGCGCACTAAAAAAATTAAATAAAAGTTATTAGAATTGATTTGTTTTTAGAAAAGTTTGAAAAAAAGTATAATTAAAAACGTGCTGACACATAACAATTGTTTTCTCCTCCAGAACGAGTCGGTCGACCAATTAAGCGAACGGCTTCATAAGTAGGACGAGAAGGAAGGAACACGTTGCACACGTTATACGAAGCATTGTCCTCTCACATTAGCCCTCAAATATAAAATACACGCGAAATTAAATTTCGCACCGTCATGGCGAAGCGCATTCGAGCGACTAAGCAGGAAGGTTTTGCACCCGCATCCGCAGTTTCATCAGACTTGGCCAAGTCTGCACCTAAGAGTACGCACACGTGCTCGGATGGAAAGCATGTAATGCTTCCCGCATTCCTGTCAAAGACATACGAAATATTTAGTATGCCAGAATTTTTGCAAGTCTGTGGCTGGAATGCAAATGGAGACACCATCATCGTGTCGCAGCTCGAGACCTTTGTGGCCACGGTGCTGCCGCGCTTTTTTAAGCACCGCAACTTTCCGTCGTTTGTGCGCCAGCTTAATCTTTACGGCTTTCACAAAACGGTTTTAGACTCGAAGCGTCTTGAATTCCAGCACCCGTACTTTAAGCGCGGTCGGCCTGACTTGCTGCACCACATAAAGCGCAAGGTTTCCACTGGAACTAGTAATAATCAGCAGCTTGTTAGCTCGTCCATCCAGGTAAGAGTATTTAGCTAGAGTAACATACCAAGTCAAAGGTCTTTAAAAACCTGAATGCTATGGTAGAACTCGCGGCTTGATGCGCACCGAGAAATTTCGGATACGCTGTTACGTGAGATGAAGGATTTACGCCAGCGCAGCGACATTATGGAGAAGCGTTTGCGAGAGCTTGAAATTGACAATGCGGTACGAACAATGAACGAGGGTATGGTAGATTTTGTGCCTTCACATCTTTTGCTTCTGCAGATTGTGCGAAGTGATAATATAAAACTTTGGAAGCATCTTGAACAGTCGAAGGATAAACAGATGATCATGCAGGTTAAAATGAAGAAGATTATGTGGATCCTGTTTCAAATCTATCGCGGAAAACAACAGACCCTTCCAAAGCTCTCTGGCAATGATGGCACAGGTGCAGTCATCACTGAAGAGTACGTTTCGTAGGCAAGCATTCAATGTTGCGGCAGATTCTTTACCCCATGTAGCTTACGTTTTGCTGCTGTATGAATTTTCAATTCGTGTCCAATTTTGGCCTTGAACTGTTCGTTGACTTACTGGTAGCTACGCAAACAGCAGTATGCTTGGACCAAAGGAGTTTCGTGACGTATTACGATTCTTAGCGATAGATGAACCTCCGCTATTGCCTGGATCAAATGCCAATGTGTCCAATGCAGCATCTGCGTCGAGAAAAAGGAAATTTGTTGAAGTCTCTTCTGATAGAGATGGTTTTCCATTCAAATTCGGTATATTGAGAACATCTTTCAACCAGTGTCACTTTTAACGAGCTGTGTTGTGTCAGATGCGGAGCCGTATTCTTTATTTCAAATGCCTAATGCTTTGGAAGAATCAAACCCGTTTGCTATGACCGTTCAGCAGTCAAGTTCGCCTTCTTTGGCAGCGGATGGGGAGCAAACCAATGTGCTGAGCATTTTTTCACCAATTACCAACGTGGTGAACAACTGTCTGCCCAACATTGACGCATCACTTGGTAATTTTCTTTCGAATAACGAAGAAACGTCACGAGTGTCTTCGCCTCCTGTGTCATCACCGGTGACATCTGCTTCGACTACTCCGGTTTCAACGGCTCCTACGCAGGCTGTATCGACACCGATTAAAAGCTCACCGCCTACTAACAATGAAATTCATACGCAAGATGGAATTGAAGTCGTGCTGAATAATATTGCATCCAGTGGGCAACCAGACGCTAACAATCAATTGGCCTTTTTGGATGAAGACCTACCTCTGCTTCCAGACACAGGCCATTACAGTTTCACTGACGGCGAACAGGTACTGTGCCGCATCTTGTGGTCTTAGATGTTTTAGCTAGCGAACAGTGGTGTAATGGCGTACCTGCGTGATGGACTGTTTTTAGCAGGCAGTAATGAGAAAGCTTGAGGATTTCGAGACTTCGCTTTTAGACGAATACGACGTTAGCTGTCTTGACACATTGCTACAGCAATTAAAAAACTCCGGTGGAGACAAGCTTTCAGGAGTTACGGTGGCTGATGCAGAAGAAGTCGTCGTTGGACCGGCAAACCCGTCAATGCATGAAGCTTAAATGCTGAAATTTGCCACTTCGACAACGGGTGACAAATTGAACACAAACAAAAAGCCGCGTATTCAAGAAGTTGCATGTTTCCACGTATACTTCAAGTGATAGGACGTGCATAACTCGTGACCGATGGATATTTTGCTGCACTATTCCATTCTACAGGCAAACTGTCGAGAACTTTTCAGATGAAAACGATCTTCATGAACGATAGGTTCAAACTATTTTGATATCGCGAGTCACAGACAAAAGAACAGCCAGTAACGCCGTTAAACGGTAGCAAGCGAGCACTGAAATTTTTAAAAGCGGTGTTTATTTATGCAAGTTGAGGAAAAAAATAAGATGACGGATGAAAGACACGTCTCCATCTACTGCCGATATCTACTTAATCTTGATTTTGTTCTTTACGTAATTGCATAATTTTTTTATTTTCTTATCCTTTCGACTAAGCTCCGATTGTGCAAAAAGCGTAGAAATATTGATCATTAATTGTTTGTTAGCAGCGCCGAGCTGCCGGTTCTGCTCTCGTAGCTGCGCTAACTCGTCTCGCAGCCTCTCGTTCTCTTGTGTGACTAAATTCTTGAGATCGAAAAATACCTTCTTTTCTAATGCTATAGTGGACGTGTCCAAGTCCCCTTATAAGTCTTCTATGGCGTGCTTCGCGTAATACAATAATTTTTCGATATCTCGTCGGAAATAAAAACGCAAATTGTGATGAATTGAAGGTGTACTAAGTTCTATGAAGATGGCGATAACTATTTGTGAATTGACGACGCCCGGTGGCGCAGGCCAAAATCATGAAAGAGTTGCGCGCTATAAGCCGCCTTTTGCGACGCAACCCGAGTCAGCGATTTAGTCAAGCAGCAGAGCAGAAACTCGTAGGCTGCGTGGGACATTACGTGGGCCTTTGTCAGCAGAATGCAGCCACAATATGGTGACTGAAGCTACATTTCAGGTAGTGAAGGATGGTTTGCTATGCCGTTTGATGTTGTCGGCACCAAGGAGAAATTGCGACTGCTCAGTGGTACAATGAGCTTATAACAGTTAATGGTAGCGAAGCAGACTCCACGGTTTTGTCAGAAAACACTGGTTGAGTGGAGTGTTGTGGCCTCATACGAGAATAGATTTCTGTCGCTTGTACAAGTGGAGACGGTGAGACTAACGAAATTTTCCAGGTAACGCAAACAAGTTCGGAGTACATACGCTTCAAAATGGTTGGGTTCACCATTTTCACCCATAGGTGATGGATGACATCAACTACGAACAGACCGTTTTAAGTGTAGCTGTTGCTAGAATGATAAAATAAATGATGTCCGAAATGTTTATAACGATGATGCCTTTCTTCAAGGGTCATCAAATTAAAAGGGACTAGCAGCACCTTGCTTTTCACGACTCTCGCTCCAAGCCTTAGCTATGGTACGCTTCATATCATCGTCACCTTCATCGTACATATTCTGCAGATAAGTAAACGAAGCAACAGTGTTAGAATGCAATTAAATAATTCAACGCTTTTCAACACACCTTCATCATGTCCATTATGCCCGCTGCAGGGTCGCTTGAGTCGGGCTTGCTGGACTTAAGCGAATTTTTCGCCGTAAGGTTCATCCACGTATTATTTTTATCTGCTTTACGGAGTAAAATAGTTACGCGATTCTTTTTGACGCGAATAGAGCTCTTGAGCGGATCAATCTCTTTTTCGAGGTGCTGCTTTACCAGTCTGTTGATTGTTTTATCAGTCACCAATACCAGTAGTTGCAAAAACGAAGTTACTATGAGCCTAACACTTACCGATAGTTCTTGTTATCAAGACCAATAATCTGCCGTAAAAGCTCGTTAGCGACCACTGCATCTTCCGTCAAGCAACTACACGCACCTTTAGGTCAAACGATGACTTGCCAAAGTGGCAGGTCACATTTTCTTTGGGCAAATTGCCAACGCCTTCAACACCCGACATAATGTAGACCATTACTAATTCCTTCCCATATCCATCATCTTCCCAGCTAAACCGGCTAATTTCCGTAAAAGTCACTGAATCGATAGGTGCTGGTCGTGTCGCTGTTACTTTAACGAGCTGTGGCACGATCTCCATTGGTTCATCCTGCTGAGGCTTAACGGCCGCTAGAGCCTTCTCTTTCTGCTGAAGCAACTGATTCAAATCGCGGTGATTCCCACTCGTTTTTGTTTGTAAAAGAAGCGATCGAAGCTCAGCCACCTCTGCTGCTAGAGACCCTGCGTCAGTAATCATGACAATGCGTAGATTCCGCGAATTTAAAAATGCAACTAATTTCGTTGGTTGGCTATTATTTCTAGAACAATCTCGCTGAAATTTTGCACAATGCTAAAAAGTAAGGGAAACTCTCGACAAAAAATACTTTCTCTATCATGGCTACCAATAGCCGCTGAATATTTATGGAACGGACACCCCGTTGCACTACTCCTTAGAGTATCTACCATATATAGATACCAGAAACATTTACGCAATTTTGTGACCTGTGATTGGTTAGATCAATTGTCTTTGGCCGTAGCATTAATGCCGTAGCGGCGACCAATTAATTTTTGTGTTATTGTCCACAGACATTAATTGTAACGGGGAACTGCCGACTTGTACTGCTTCAGTACAAGCCCACTTCGCACTGCTTCAGTGCGAGTGGCGCCTCACGTCACTTCACGTACACTAGTACGTGCAGAAGAAGACTCTCTTTAAAACACTTGCTTTAAAGAGGGTTGAAAGAAAACTGGAACTAATATAATTAAGTTCTTGTATATCAACTTAATACTAACCTTTATTATAAACGAATACAAAACATGTGATAAAGTCTTATCTATCTATCTCTTTGCGCGCGTCCAGTGCTGACTGGACCGCGGAGCAATTAGATATAATGGCCTATATCTACCAATGGAGAAGCTTTCCGAATATTACTATGTAAAGTAATATTCTCCAAATATTATTTACCTTTTAAACAATGTATTAAACCTTTAAGTGTCGATTTCATGTAGCGATACACCCCGTTAGATCACCCCTCCCTTAAACGACAATCATTCTGACTGTCATTATATAAAGTGGTCACAATAAGACCACTTAACTGAAAACGATATTGATTGGTCAAAACCATCATTTTCAATTCTATCGCATGGTTAACGAGTCCATGCGGTATGCGAATAGTGCGGCGCCATCGGCTGCGGTACATGCAGCCGCGGGCGACGCATTATTGTCTCTTGCGGCAGACGTTTGGTCTGCCGTAGTATCATATTCTTCCGCAACACTAGATGTTGCGGTCGCTATAGCATGTTTGGTTCCGACGATGAGGATGATTCCCCATTGCCAGCACCGTCTCCCGTGCCGCCACCCGCACTTATTCCTGTGCGTGGTGATGACGATGGCGTAAGCCTTCGTACTAAAATTTCTTGCGGTATCCCTGTTTCAGTGGGTACCACTCAGGGGAGCGTAGACAATAAATGTCTCGTCTTGCCCCTGAGAAGAAGCCGTGGTTTTTGCCCGAACGGCTAGTCAGTAGCTTGTCTGGAGAGACTACTCCTCACAATAAATATCCCTTATTTATTGCGACAAAGCTACATGGCCTTGATCCCAGCGCGAAGAACTTTCGAGCTGAGGAAGATTTCTAGTTCGATGCTTTTTTCAAGCATCGATGGTATAGTGGCAACAACAAGCGAGATAACAGCTCTTTGATGCAAGCCTGCAACGCATTTATTCGCAATGTCAAATACATTGGACGCGAAGCCTGGCTTTAAAGACTTAATGCGATTCGCGTTAAGTTTGAGAACCGAATTCCAACCGGTGCAAGGTTTAAATTGCGTCGGTTGTCTCGTGAGGCAGGACTTCCATGCCTCACGTAGGATGACCCCTGTCCGTGTGGTGTTAACAAGACGAAACGAGTGAAAAGGAATGTCTTTTTCCTTTCTTCGCCCTGGGGGAGGGCTTGCATCTCTATCGAGATGCGCGATGGGATTGACGTTTTGCAATCGATTTACAAGCGCCAGGGTTGCGTGTTTTCCGATGGACCGTCTGATCCATATGATGGGTCTCTTCATAATGACGGACGAGGCCATCAACGTCAACAATCAGCTAAGAACGAGGCTCCCAGCTGTCATGCGATGGTGGATAACGCGCCAGCGGGCAAGCTAACTCGTTCGCTGCCCTTTCACATCACGGTGGTTTAGAACATGTTCCACAAGGAAACGTTGACCACCGTGGGAACCCACGAATGGTTGTGGTATAGGAGGGAAAATTAGATTCGACCCGTGTGTCGTATCAAGAGTCGGAGATCGACAACTCGACCTCTACCTCCATGTATTGGAGGAGATACTTGAACACGAGCGCGTTAAGCGTCTTTTGGTGGAGCAGACGGTGCAAGCTCACTATATCGAACGGTTGGAAAATCGTTCAAAGAGTGCGTACTTAATGTTGGAAAACGATCAGAAATATCATGCTCTTCGTGATGAGCTGTCTTCCGCTCATCGCGGTTTCGAGGATCTTCGGACCCGACATGAGAATCTCCAGATTTTGCATGAAAATCTGGTTCGTGACCACAAGAATCTTTAAGGGATTCTTGAAAAGGGTGGTCAGATCCGTCCTCGGGAGAAACCGCGTACTGATGGTACGGGCGGAGCTGACCAACTTAAAACTTTAGATGCGTTCACATCCTACGTGGCAGTTCTATTGTGTATTCATTGCCTCTGCGATGCAGAACACAGAATGGTCCAATAAACTTGGGTAGAAGTTTACTGCTACCCACACTAGGGACTACACGATTCGGTAGGTTTACTGTAGAGAATAGTACAGGTCATTAATTTTGAATGAAAGAACATTTGCTCTTCCATGTTCGTCTGCGTTCCGTTTCTGACGGTTCACTGCGTTAACAATGAAATCCTGTACGAGATGGACTACTGATTCTCGAGCCAGCAGAAATTCCTCTGCTGACTCAATTGTTTTGTCTTTCCCGTGCGCTTTGTGCGCACTGTCATGAGATCTTTCTCATCTTCGATGTCATTTGCTTCGATATCGGCATCATTCGCGTCGTTGGTAACTTCGACGCGTGTTGAGCATGAGCCAGAAATGTTTTTGCTCGTGCAAGCCACCCCCCCCCCCTAAACTAGAGGATTTCTCTAATTGGGTGGGTATGCGTGGATGGCGTAAGCCATTGAAGAACGGTATATGCGTTTTAGACGCACGCACCGAATTATTGATGGCGAATTCGACCATCGGTAAAACCTCGCTCCAATTCGCATACGATTGGACGTAACCTAGAAGTATCTCTTAGAGGACGCAATTTACGTGTTCCGTCTGACCATCTGTCTCGAAATGATCAGAAGTTGACATAGTCAGGCGTGTTCCGGGAGATCGGAACACAGATTGCCGAAATCCGCTGTGAGCCATGGATCTCTATCTAAGACCAATTTACGGGGTAAATCGTGGAGTTTCAGTACCGTGTCGTTAAAGACACGGGCACAGCATAGAGCCGTGATTGACTCTGTTACTGCAACAAGATGTACCATCTTGCTGAATCTGTCTACAAAAGCAAGGATTTACTGTTTTTTCTGATCGCCTTCGGGAAATCCGAAGACGAAGTCCATAGACCCGCACTGCCAACGTCCCGCGGAAGTGGTAGAGGTTGGAGAGGTGCACGGGATGAAGGGCTAGGCAACACCCGTTGACATACCTCGCAAGCACGAGCGTACTTGCGCACGAACTGATACTGGCGGAACCAATAAAAGTCGCGACTTACTGAGAGATAAGTTTTCTCACGCGCCCACGTGTTGGCGCATCGTGACACTCATACATAATGCGCAAGCGCAAATCATTGTGAGTAGGGACATCGACACATGGAGTGTCGCCGGAAACGGCTGTGTAGTACAGTAAGCCGTTGCGTGCTGTGTATCGATCGGATGACGATCGATATAAAGCCGGTAAATCTTTATGAGATTAATTGGATGGATTCATCAGATGATCCATTAAACGCAGAAAGTTTTGTCTTCTGTGTAAGCGTTCTTTTTATCATCAAACAAAGTTGACGACGGAACACTTGTAACAAGTGTTGCAACAGTAGGATTTTTTTATTGTTGGAATGCGCAGCCGGCTCGATCGGGTCGGCGTGATAACGCATCAGCGACGACATTAAGTCGTCCTGGTTTTTATTCCACGGAGAGATTATAATCCGTGAAGAAGGATAGCCACCTCTCCATTCTTTGCGAGAGGTGTGGGCTGTTTACGGCCGTGCGTAATGACGCATGGTCCGTATGGACGATGAATTGCTGGCGTCACAGACCACATGGAATGGTCTGTATTGATCTGCAATCGCCCATCTTGGCGATTGCATCAAGCTTTGCTTGATACCTTCAAAGGAACGCTGACAATCAGCGTTCCATAACCATTTTTCGCGTCTTGTTTCAAGAGACGAATGAGATGAACTGTCATCTCTGCATAATTGCGAGAGTACTCGTGCAAGTACGCCGCCAAATCAAGGAAACTTCTAAGTCCCTTGACATCGACTGGAACTGGCCAGTCGGTAATTGTCTTGACCTTTTCGGGATCAGGGCGCAGGCCGTGTTTACCGACGATGCACCCAAGAAGTGATATTTCGCTTGCAGCGAATCTACACTTCTTGAGATTTGCGTACAACTTATGCTTTCGCATAAGTGTAAGAACCTGACGAACGTGAGTTTTATGAACTTCGACGTCCGTCTTCCCATCCATGGCCCGGCTATGGACGAATACATCGTCAAAATAACTCGGTGCGAATTCTTGCACCGGTCTCAACAGATTCGTTACGTTGAATGTTGCAGGGGCGTTACTAAGCCCCTGTGGCATTACTAGCCATTCCCAGAGCATCCCACTGGGAGTGCTCACTGCTGTGTGCGGGATGTCCCGTTCACGCATAAGGATTTTATAGAACCCATCCACCAGATCCATAGACGAAAAGATCGTACTCTTAGACATACCGTTTATGATAAATTATTTTCTACGTATCGGCCGGCGTTCGAGCCAGTACCGTTGCAGCATTCAGTTTATTGCATGCGTGCACCATCCGCCACCCTACTGTGGCCTTTCGCACCCAGAAGGTCGGAGACCTATGTGGAGAAGTTGACTCCCTCGCATGACCCGCTTTTAATCGACCGATAAAGAATTAATTGATCGCAAGTACTTGTTCACGAGGCAGTGGCCACTGCTTCACGACATAGTACTTCGAGCCCGGTTTGAGCTCGATCTCATGTCGAGTGCCTTTATCCTTAGGCAACTCGCATGGAACTGTTTCAGGGAATACATACCTGAAATCAATCAAATCCTTAGATAAAGGATTTCTCTTAAGTGACTCTCGGGATTGAGTAGTATATCTCTCAATCCGAGTCTTCACATCGAGGACACTTTCGTCCATCGATGAGCTGCTGAGGACCCATTCGTTCTCTGCAAAAAATACCGCTGACCGAATATCCGTTACGTATTCGTCCTCTGTGACGAGTACGCAGATCTGCTTGATTCTACCACTATGCAGATCTCTCAAGAACCGGTTGGATTCTAGGGTTGGTAATTGAGTTATCTCCGAAGTTAATTGCGAAGGCGCATATAGATCAAGAGTATAAGCGCCAACACTTGATCCGTTATTAACCAAGATTTAATGTCTCGGTTTCTTCGTGGGATTTATTCACAGGCTGCCAAGGGATCAATCCCTCGGGATGCTGAAGTCTAGTCACTTCAGCATTAACTATTTGAGGAGATTTCTCCTCAAGTAATGAGGGGACTTATTCTCTCTACGTCTTCCGACTGTGATTGCGCTATCACAGTCGGGTCCACTACGGCGACTCTCTACTCGACCTAGGATCATCGTGTTGTCCCTTTTTGGCAACCGGTATATTCCTTGAATGTCTCCCGCTAGGCGTACATTCATGTCTCAATCTACTCGACTTATTCGACTGGTGGAGCTTCGGCGCTGCCTGTGCATTCGCGCAGCCGCCGACAGCTGACTCCACATTGTGAGTAGTAATCACAGTGTGATCTTGTGCAGTCGTACTAACGACCGTACCACAAGTGGGGCCATCGCACACTCACTCGTAGTACATCCACACGCTGTGGACGCTCCAAGACGTTGACATTCATCATCAAGTGGCAGGCGTCTTTACGGATCGGTACTGCCAGCTGATTCTTGGCTCATATTTTTTGAGCCAAGGTAAACCTAGAATGACATCAAATTTGTCTTCCAAATCCAGTACGATGAAATCATCATCGTACTGTAAATTTTTAAGCGTGTAGTGAAATTTCACTACGCGTTTCATTGCTGTTATCGACGCGTCTGTCGCTAGACGCACCGTCATCCTCGTTGGAGGGATGTCGCGCTCAACATATTTGAGCCTACGGACCTCTAGCGACTAGCGACGAATAAAGTTGTTCGACGCTCCACAGTCCACTTGGGCTCTAAGTGAAAAATCATTTGTCACTTTAATTTCAAGGTGATGAGGGATGCCTCATCACCAGGTGCAGAGACACATAATGATTGGGTGTCTGAAGCAACTATCGTCAAGAGATTTGCAAATTCTCTTGAGGTTGCTGGGTCAGTAGGGCGTTGCGCCCTAACTGACCTCGACCATTTTCTGGCGGTCCGCCTCGCTTTTGCGATTTCGCAACAAAGTCGGACCCGCGACCGTTGCCGGCATTCGGTTCATAATTTCGTTCAGTACCTCTCGGTACTGGGCGTTGGGCAGTACACTCATGAGCGTAGTGTCCTAACTTCTGACAGCGATTGCAGAATTGCAATTGCTTATTGTTCGAAAAGCGAGGTCCATAGGTTTTGACTACCAAGCTCGTGTCGTCTTGGAGGACGATACGATGACGAATTAGCTCGAGCCCGCCTCAAGCTAAAGTCCTCCTGTTCCGCAACAGATATTGCATCTTTAAGCTGTCCAGTTCCAAGCGGAACAGGTGGGTCTTTACGGGACCTGCCGTAAGACCTTCCATGAACACCGTAATCAACGTGTGTTCATGAACTGGATTGTTTGTGATACAACTCGCTAAGAGTCGCATGTGCTGGGCATAAGCGTGAACATCACGCTTGCCTTGCTTGAGTTTTAGAAGCTCTGATCGAGCACTGAAGCAGCAGAAGTCGGCAGTGCCCCATTACACTTGGTAGCACTATGTCGTCCGTCCAAGGACCACAGTTCTATCATCGATCATGAACATATTGGATGATAATGGAAAATCAGATCACGTTTCGCATGTTAGCGACTCCTTTCTAAGTGACATAGGAAGGAGTGCGGTCAAACGAATGATTCGACCGTAAGGAATGATGCCATCTTGTTCATGCTGTCCGGTGGACAGAGATGCCCTCCATTCAGCCATCTCGAAGTTCGTTTAACATAAACTTGACGAGGCGAAGGAATAGAAAGCCTTGCTTAATCAGCAAGGCTCTCAACAGGCAGAACTATTAAGGTTACAACAGGTACAGATCCCTGTACCTAGGGTGACGCATACGCGTCGTCCCGAAACCTTAAAAATAAATATCTCTTAGTATAGAGGAGTCGAAGAAGACTACCTCTTAAGATGGTTTGTCGAGTTGTACGATGCCATAAGGGCTCGTCACATCGTCAACGAGCACATGCAAGTCGCATTTGCTCAGTCAAATTCGGCAGGTCGTGCCAAACTTGGGCACTAGGCCTTAAGTTGCGCGAACCATATGTCTTTGGGTCGCTGGATGCTTTTAAAGCCCGGCTCAAACAGACGTTTGAACCGCCTAGAGCTGAGTTCAGAGCGAGTGGTGCCTCACGTCACTTCACGTACACTAGTACGTGCAGAGGAAGACTCTTTTCTAAACACTTGCTATTGAGAGGGTTAAAAGAAAACTCTATTTAATATAATTAAGTTCTTCTTGTCTATCTACTTAGTACTAACTAAATTATTAACTAATACAAAACATGTAATAAGGTCTTATCTGTCTTTCTCTTTGCACGCGTCCAGTGCTGACTGGACCGCGCAGGAAGTAAATATAATGGCTTATATCTACCAATGGATAAGCTTTTCGAATATTACTATGTAAAATAAATATTCTCCAAATATTATCTCTCTTTAAGGTAATATATTAATTAACAACCGCTAAGTGTTAATTTCATGTAATGATACACCCCGTTACATGAATACTACGGCCACAGACAAAACTACTACGGCCACAGACAATTCTACTACGGCCATAGACATTAATTTAACCAACCAATGATAGCAAAAACCTTTAGATTATACAGAAGATCGCGAGAGCACTTTATGGTCGGCGTGAATATGCGCGTTGAAGTATACTTTTCTGCATCATGGAAAGATATATGACGTGCGGTATACACAACACAGATGCCCGCACAGACCCTTCTTTTAAAGAAGCTATCATGAAGCGTGTTGAAGGCTACATTGCGCGCGCAGAACAGATTAGAGGAATGCTGGAGAAGAAAAAGGCTCCTAAAGCCGTGACAGCAGCCTAAGATGTGGACAAGTAAGATTTATCAGGAATTGCTTACGAGATGGTATCATTAAAACCTAACTAAGTTTTGCTTTGCACAGAGGAGCAAAGGAGGATGACACCGATAAAACCGCGGAAACAGCCAAATTGCGTGGTGTGCTGGCATGTAAGTTAACTGGAGCTCTGCATTAGTTATGCTGCTGCTCCATGTCCATGCCCGCCGAGAGTGCTGCGGATATCTAGCGCGTTTCGTGTTGATATCAACAAACTTGCGATAAAGAATGGGTGGATCCGAATGTGCTGTCTATTTCTAAACGTTTTGTATTTACAATGTACTTATGGACAGATCGAATTATTCTAAATGGAATTTTGTGCGTATCTTTGTGATTATTTGATGTGTGATAAGAAGTAATTGTGTCGCTTATAATCAGAATTATCTATCCTCATTTATATGCATGAACACAATTTGGCCAACCACTTAAAAATGTTGAAGATGTCATAAATAGAAAATGGCCAATAAATATCACTGGTTGTGTTGGATTTATCCTTCCAGTTCACATTCTGTGGCCGAAGTTGTTTAGTCTGTGGCCGAAGTAGTTTAGTCTGTGGCCGTAGCATTAGTGTCTGTGGCCATAGCGGCTGCCTAAATATTATTTCTTATAAAAGGAAATAAATAAAGAAGTACAATTTTATTTCCCTGTTAATAATTTGACTAAATACTTCCAATATTATCAAATTTGGTAATATTGACGCAATAAGACATCAGCTCTATTGATTGGTTAAATTAACATTTGATCAATCCCGCCAATCGCCACAAATCACGATTGCGCGGTGCGCAAGTAGGCGTCATACTTGGTTTGTTATTAATAAAATAAAGACAGTAGTAAAGATCATTACGTAGGAGCTTAACATTTTAATACAGTTTTACATTTTCTCTATTCTAAAGCCTTAGAACAAACCTCTGGCAGCTAAAACTACTTAGCTAGCTGTAATCTTCCTCTGCACGTCGTAGTCGAGGCGGCCCACCTCACTCAAATTAGTGTAGGTTGATGAGTACGTTTATCAGTACAAGGGTGCCCCGTTACACCTGGTAGCACTTCTTAGTCCGTTCAACGGCCTACGCACGTTACATCTAACATGGAAATGTTGGACAATGATGGAGGGAGCTTTCAAGCCCCCCAAAAGGCTATCACGCAACGCGTGTTCACTCATTTAAGTGACCTTATATGGAGAGCGATCGAAGGATGAGTTTGATCGTAGGTGGGCCACCCGTTGGCGCCATGCTGTTCACTCTAGGCACATATGAACAAAATGTGGCCATAGTCGAGTTCACACAACATGAATATGACGGGGGCTAAGAAAAAGAAGCCTTGTTTCACCAGCAAGGCTCTCAACACGCGGAGGTGTTGAGAGAGCAGTGTGTTCCACAGTTGGACTTGTTGAGACAGCAGCATTTACATGCTACTAATGGGCCGACGCTTCCGCGTCGACCCGAAAGCTTAACGATATTAATCTCTATCTTCAAGCCAGTCAAAGGCGAATCTCTTTTAAGACGGTTCGTCGAACTTGACGACGCCATTGAAGCTCGCCGCATCAATGATGATGCGTCAAAAGTGTAATTTGGCATGTCCAACTTAGCAGGACGTGCCAAGTCTTGGGTTTTAAGGCTCAAGTTTCACGACTCATTGTTTTTTGGGTCGTAGGAGGTCTTTAAAACCCGGCCGAGGCAAACATTGAGCCGCCACGTGCCGAAGTCAGGGCTCGAGCCAAGCTCCCGGATTTAAAAAAGGGCAAGCGTGACACATTCACGCCTATGCCCAACATACACGATACCTGGTCATTTGTATCGTGCGTCAACCAACTGATGAATAAACACAGGTAACTGTGTTTATCAAAGGTCTTGCAGACGGTCCTGTTAAAACTCACCTGTTCCGCTATAGAGATCGATAAGCTCCGGAGTAGACGAAAGCCTTAAGCAGGCTTTCGTCCACTCCGGAGCTTATTGTGTCCTTCAAGACGACAAGAAAACGGAGGTCCAGAACATGTGGACAAATCGTATGTTGTGAGCGAAAAATCTCGCTCATCAAGTCACAAACGTTTGCAAAATGCAATCGCTGTCAAAAGACGGGCCACAACGCCTATGAGTACGCCCAGTGCCTAGAAACACTGAGCGATATGATCGATCTCCCGCTAGGAACTGCGGAGGAAACGGATCCGACGCTGTTGCGAAGTCGTAACGGCAAGGTGGATCGTCAAAATCGGTCGGGGTCAGTAGGCGCGGAGCGCCTGCTGATCCAGCAACGTCAAAAGCATTTCCAGAACATTTGACGAAAGTTGCTCGTCACACACAAACCTTGCGCGTAACTGCCCCAGGTGATGAGGTCAACCTCATCGACTTGAGAATTATACTGGGAAATAAATTGCCATTAACTTTCCTAGTAGATTATGGTGTGTCGAACAATTTTATTTGACGCAAATCGCTAGAAGATCGCAGACATTAATTAATTGAGCGCGATATCCCTATAATGAGAATGACAGTGCGCCTAGCAACAGGCGCATCTGTAACGTAAAAAAATGTATTCGTTGGTATCCAATACACGTACAGTACGAAGTTGATTTCATCGTATTAGATTTGAATCACAAATTTGATGTCATTCTAGGATTACCAATGCTCAGAAAGTACAAGCCATGCATAAACTGGCCGCATCAAGCCGTGACGATCCTGCCTCTCGTTCATCAGATGGCCATCTGATGAAAGTCTTGGAGCGTCCACGAGCGTGTAGATGTCCTACGAGTGAGTGCGATGGCCTCACTTGTGGTTCGGTCATTTGCACGATCGCACAAGACTTCAGTGTGAATACCCATCACACCGTGGAGTTAGATCCCCACGGCCGTGCACAAGCACAGGCAGCGTCGAAGTTCGACCACTTGAATAAGTTGAGTGGTACGAAACAAGGATGCTTGCTTGAAAAGCAACATCCAAGAAAATTATAAACGCCTGTTTATAGGAGGCAGTGCAAAATTCTTGATCGACTGGAGAGTCGATCGTAGAGGATCTCGCTGTGGTTGCGTTACCACAGCTAGAGGCAGTTGGGGAGAATACTCACCTATTAGAACTTGAGGGAATAAGTCCTCAAAACTCTGCGGGGATAAGTCCTTAGAAACCTGTGGTCAAAGGTTCCCAGCTACCGTTGGAAGTTAGCATTAGAGAGGGAACTGGACATTAAATGTCTTAGTAAACAACGGATCAAGTGTAGGCGCTAATACACTTGATCTGGTAGCGCCTCCGAAATTAACTCAATTGCCAACGCTAGAAACGAAATGGTTCATGCGTGATCTGCGTGGTGGCACTTGCCACAGATGACAAGTACGTGGCCGATATTCGGTCGGCAATAGTATTTATTGAGAACTAACGGGTTCTCAGCAGCTCCTCGATAAACGAAAGTGTCGTCGATGAGAAGACTCGGTATGAACGTTTAGGTCCCGATCCTGGGAGTCTTTGAAGACACATTCTTTAAATAAGGATTTAATCGATTTAAGGATAAATTCCCTGAATCCGTACCGTGCGAGTTGCCTAAAAATAAAGGCACTTGATACGCAATGGACCTGATACAAGGTTCGAAATATTGTGTTATAAAGCAGTGGCCATTGAATCGTCAACAAGTATTAGCGATCGGCATGCTCTTGCCGATCGCTTAGCAGCGAGCCATGTGAGGGAGTCGATCTCCTCACGCAGCTCTCCGACATTCTGTGTGCGTCAACAGAAGGATGGCGGATTGTGCAAGCATTCAATAAATTGAACGCTGCAACGGTACCGGCTCAAACGTCGATACCACGAAATCACGTACTCATTAGAGGTATATCAAAGAATACTTTTTTTCGTCACTGGATCTGATGGATGCATTCTATCAGATCCTTCTGCGTAAACAAGATATTTCGTTCACAGCAGTAAGCACCCCATGCGGAACGATATGAGTGTGGCTTGTTATGCCACTAGTAATGCCCCTGCGACATGTAGCAAAGGTGTAACAAATCTGGTGAGATCGGTGCGAGATTTCGCACCGATTTATTTTGATGACGTCTTCGTCCATAGCAGAGCCATGAACAGAAAGTCGGACGTTGAAGTACATCGTACCCACGTCCGAAAGTTTTACACTTATGCGTAAGCATATGTTGTATGCGAATCTCAAGAAGTGTATATTCGCTGCAAGCGAAATACCACTTCTTGGGTGCATCGTGGGTAAACGCCGTGTACGCCCTGATCCGAAAATGATCAAGGCGATTACTGACTAGTATGTGACAGTCGATGTCAGGGGACATCGAACGTTCCTCGGTTTAGCGGCGTCTTACACAAGTACTCATGACACTTTACATTTTCTTCTTGGTTGAAGAAAATGTAAAGTGTCATGGAACGCTGCTTGCCAGCATCCCTTTGGAGTATCAAGCAAAGCTTGATGCAATCGCCAATTCTTGCAATTGCGGACCAAGACAGACCATTATATGTGGTCTGTAACGTCAGCGATTTTGCAATCACCTGTGCTTTGATGCAATGTGATTTAGACAGCGCAGAGCGCGTCATCTGTTATCAGACACGTCAACTTCAACCAGCTAAAGGCAATGATCCAGTGCATGACAAGTAACTCCTTGCCATGAAATACGCACTGGCTAAATTTAGGGTATATCGTTTGAAAGATAGACCGTTCATTGTTTATACGGACTATGCGTGATTTCGCACGGCCGTAAACAGTCCACACCTCTTAAAAAGAATTGCGAGATGGATGTCTTTCTTCGCGGAGTATAACTTCTCCGTGGAAGATAGTACAGACAACTTAACGTCGTCGCTGATACCCTTTCGCGCCGGCCAATTTTAAGCCTACAGCGCAGAACAAAAACGAGGATAAGCCCATGTAACAATCAACAGTGAGCATGAGCCCCCTGTTGCACCAATAAGTGTTTCGTCGTCAACAATATTTGACGACGTTAGAAGAAGAGCCTATCAAGAAGATAATGCGCTTAAAGGGTAATTAATTTACCTTATAAAATCCATCTCAGCAATCCTTAAAAGCATTGTCGATATTGAATGGATCCTCAGATCGATACACAACACGCATTGTGTCACTGTACTACATAGCCATTACTGGCGATACACCACATTTCGTCATTCCCACCCATAATGACTTGCGTTTACGCATCATGCATGAGTACCAATAAGTGGTCATCTCAGACGTAAGAAGACCTATCTCACGTAAGTCGCGAAATCTACCGACCATGCCAGTATGAGTTCGTCCGCGAGTACATACGTGCTTGCGAGGTTTGTCAACGGTGATATCCGCTACAATCTCTGCCTGTTCCGGCAGAGTGTTGGCAGTCCGTGGACTTCGTCTTCGGATTTCCCGAAGCCGATCATAAGATTATTGGTATTCTTGTGTTTGTTGATCGTTTCAGCGAGATGGTACATGTTGCTGCAGCCCCGGAGGCGATAATAGTCAAAGGCTGTGCTCGTGTCTCTATTGACACGATATTTCGACTCAATAGGTTACCCCGTGAACTGGCCTACGATCGAGATCCTAGTATCACGTCGTAATTTTGGCAATCTATGCTCACATCTCTTGGAACACAGTTAGAAATGTCCAGTTCTGACCGGCCTGAAACAGATGGTCAGACGGAGCGTGCAAACCGTAAATCTTAAAGAGATACTTCGTGGATGCAACGTTCACTCTCTTACGAGCTGGAGCGAGTTAAGCATACATCGTTTTACGTGAATGGCTTACGCCATCCACGTATACCCACCATGCTTGAGAGTGACTCTTATTCAGGGGGGAGTGACTCGCTCGAGCAAAGAGCCTTCTAGCTCTTGCTCATCACGCATTAACCCTACGGTCAATTTGCGAAGGATACCAAGGTCAACTAATCAATATTCAAGTGGGCATACTCAGTAATGGTAATAATGCTATTACGGAATTTCATAACGATGCTGAAAGATCAGCATCGAAAACAATATTATAAATGAGAACGATAATACTCTCAATAATGAAGAAATTGATATCTCAGTAGTGTGCACCGGTCGCACCGAAGACAAAAAAAACAAGTCAGCAGGTGAATTCCTGCTGGCTAGAGAAGCAGCGGTCCGTTTCTTACAAGCTTTCATTGCTGACGCGTCGGACCCACAGAAACGGAACTCTGACAAAAATGAAAGAGCAGACATTCTTTCATTTTATGTTAACGATCTAGCCCTACTGTCTACGGTAAACCTACCAAAACATTTAGTGACGAATGCAGGCAGTAATAAATTGCTGTCCAGGTATGTTGGCCCGTTTCGTGTACTACATCGCCACGGCATTTCTCACACGATCGAGCTGCCTCGCAGGATGCGTACGCATCCTACGTTTTATTTAGGGCCTCTACACCCGTGCCATCAGCACGAGGCTTCTTCCGATTACGAATCACCCGGAACGGTCTAGGGCATCCGCCAAAGTGTGATGGTTCCGAGCCAACGACTTATTGTCTCGGAACAGAGTCTGATTCTCTTAAACCAGACGATCCACTCTTTCCTCCAAGGAAGAGATCTTCTGACGAGCTGTCACTAGCTCGTTTGAAGGGACTGATACGTCCTTTCGTTCGCCAGTTAATCAGTCGCAACCTGCGCATAATTTCTCAACTGGTCACGAATAAAATTGTCAAGCGTCACTGCTAGCTCGCGGCGAAAGGAAATCCTCCCTTAAATTCACGATGTTCATTCGGGCTCGTCAAACGAGGTGAACCCGATCTTTCCTCCGCTCCACATCAATGATGGATGCAGCTGGTGAGAAATGCTTTCATGTTGAAAGCTTCTAGAAATACCGGGAGGAAAAGGGGCTCGGACGAGTTATCTCGCTCGAGTTGGGAACCCTGTTTCCAACTGATGCCGGACGTTCCGGGTCTCGTTCGACAGTACGATAGTGCTGCTCTCAAGCTTACAGTGTAATTTCTTAGGATGCTTTTATCGACGAGCAGTGCAATGTTATTTTGGCCGCCGCTATGGCCACAGACATTAATACTACGGCCACAGACCAAACTACTATGGCCAAAGACATGACCACAATTTTGCTAACCCCACTAGTTAAAGCTGTTGAAATTGTCATAGTAACAAAATAGCCAGTAAATACCAATGGTTGTTCGGGATTATGCCTCCTGAAACTTAAGCATCCTGGTATATGACATGGGTGCCGTCTTAATTAATCAATGGGTGTTTCAGGGTAATTACTGAGAGTGACCCTCACCTTATCGTATGTCGATATTGAGACACTTCCCGGATTCAAATTATATCAAAGAGGACAGATGATCTTGATCATGAAGGACACAACTACATATGCTTACACATCTAACAACTACAAAGACAAGCAGAGCATTCCATCTAAAATTAAATGATCTTACTATAACTACAGTAACTCAAGCACTCTAAGAAGTAGACAGCACATAGGATCCACCATTTTTATCGCAAATTTGTACATTCCAACACGAATCAAGCTAATTATCGGCAGCACTCAAAGCAGGCATGGACATTGAGCAGCATCAGAACGAACAATTTACCGCGCGGAACGACCATGGAAGATCATATGAATGTGGTTGCTGCTGTAAATGGCTCTGGAATAGTCACTAAATCATCATACAAGCAACGAGATGGACGACAACTTGTTCACTATAAATGCGATCGTGGAAGCAAAGATCGAGACCGTCACGGACTTGTCCATGAAACAAGGACTCAGAACGCGAAAGGCAGTGCACTCACAGACTGTCCTTTCAAAGGTGTTGAACAGGAACCGAAATGTAGAGCTAGGCATCATGGTTGAGATATTTCACTCAAGAAATCTACGATTACATTAACAATCTCCTTACAATTTCAGACGGCAGATGCAACGAGCATAGCCACGAGCCTTCCACTATCAGGACCGCTCATCCAGTTCACACTCGCATCTTGGAGTCTCAAAAGAAAGCATATGCTGGACTCTTCAGTCCGGTTTGAAAGCTAGGCAGGCTTAAACCATCATGCGAGGGAAAAATCAGCAAATGGAGCTCAACAAGCGAAAAATCTGGAATATGAAGCAAAAGAATGAAATCAGGAAACTCGATGGACGAACTCCAATAATAATGCTGTTCGAAACCTTCACGGACTTTGGGTTCGAAATAAATATCGAGAAGGTATTCAATGGGCGCATCCCACATTTGTTCTTCGCTCATACAAAGAATGGGGAATTACTTAGGAAGAACTGCGACATCTTGTTGCTAGATTGCACCTGTAAAACAAGCAAGACGAGATTTCCTTTGCTCCACGTTGTTGGATACACCATGCTACATTCCACGTTCTCGCTGGCCTTCGTTTTCATGAAGAACAAGGATGCTGACTCGTATGCTACCGCCATCAACTCCTTATAACGACTTCTCCACGCAACTGAAAATATGTGTTCTTGACCGAGAGCTAGCTCTCCTGAGCGATTTGCGGATAATCTTTTCTTTTGCAACTATGTTGCTATGCGTTTGGCACATTGAGAAGAACATCGTCGCAAAATGCAAGCCACATTTTACTGGAAAGGATGATGAGTGGAAAGCATTTTCGAAGGATTGGTGATCGTAGCTTGCCTTCGTTGTTTGTGATCAGTGCAGGAGGTTTACTCAAAAACGATCGCAAAATTCGATGAAACTGGAAAGTTTTCTACTCTATGGACAGAATGCTACACAAATCTGTGGAGTATCTAGCCAAGACGTGGATCGATCCCACAAGGAGACATTCGTTCGAGCATGGACGAATTTGATTCGGCGCAGTCACTACAAGCGAAGAAGGTGGTCCCAATGTCGTGAAAGAGCTTGTTTGGGTGTTGCGAGCAGATAGATCGGTCCATTGAAAGCTTCCAGCTAGAACTCACCCTAAAATTAGCGAAGCAGCAAATGAAAATTATACCATTCACGCGGCCGACCCCACGTGGTGATATCTTCCAACATATCAACCGAAAAATATTGTATTACACCCTTCGGAAAATATTTGTACCGATTAGTTTATAATATATCTATCTTCCTACATGTTTTTCTAATCATAAAAGTTTCGCTACAAAATTTGGAAAAAAACTCGATGTATGGTGACCGGCGCGAAGCCATATTCTTTACTCTCACTACCATCGAGGTGATACCATGCGAGAATCAGTTGCAGTAGATCATCGCAAGCGGGAGGAGACTTGTATTGAGCGACTTTGATGTTCAATGGCACCTTCATCAACTCCCTTCACTACAGCCTCCAGTTGCAGGCCACCCAGATGATGCTTTGCCAGTCTTTTTCGAAATATTTCGAGACAATTTTAGCACCCTACCTCGACACCAGAAAGAGACAGTCTTGGACGATTTGGAAGAGATTTCTCAGGAATTTGTGGGCGATTGGTTTTTTTCGTTTTATACTACAATGAATACTAACGCTATTTAAATCAGCAAACACCACAAGTCCTCGAAGAGCCGGGGGTTGATCGAACGAGAGGAAGACCAAGCGTTCAAGCAAAACAACACTTCGACGCGACGAGACCCTTCTCAATTTGTATACGTGGAAGGGATGCCTCCCAGCAAAAGGAAGGCCCCGACGTGCGGTGCTTGTCATCAAACGGGAAACCGACGTTTATCTGCCGCGTGCCCCGTCAATGTACAGAACCGAAGTCAATATCTCGCAACAGTTGAACATCATCCTACCGAAGGTTCTTAACAGCAACAGCCACCTTTCCTACATCCTTCTTGTAACGGGCACCCTTTGCTAGTAGTGAAAACAGTACTAGTTATCATAGACGGATTACAGTGAAGGTGGGGCGCCTCGACTACTTCACGTACATGACTTACAGAGAAAGGCTCCAAATAGCTAAGAAGTCTTAGCTACAATAGGTAAATTGTAAGGCCTTAAAAAAGAGATATAGTAAGATTGTACAAAAATATTAAGTTTCTACGTAACGATCTCTATCTACTACTGACTTTATTTTAGTATCAACAAGCTCTGTATGGCGCCAACTTGCGCACCGCGCAATCGAGACTTGTGGCGATTGGCGGTTTGAATCAAACTTAAATCAACAAATTGATAGAACTGATGACTTATTGCGTCAATATTACCAAATTTGGTAATATTAGAATTATTAAGTCGAATTATTAAAAAAGATAAAAACAATTGTACTTCTTTATTTATCTCCTATTATAGAAAATAGTATTTATATTCCTCTTTTAGGAATAATATTTATGTAACGCGGGAGACACCCCGTTACATCTTCCTCCCTAACCAACATTTACAATAGTGAATGATGTGGAGTGACAAAGAGATATTATTATGTGTTTCCCTGTAATTTGCATTATTGGTTTCTTATTTAAAACTCCAATATATTGCATTATTGATTTTCTTCAAAATCAATTTGTTTGCGCACGGTTACGAAACCCGAGCGCGTCGCCCGTAAGGCCGCAAAGCTGGCAGCTGCACGAATCAGTGCAGCTGTTAGTAATGCAATGTACCGGTAGACGCTCATGCATCTACTGCGGGAAGACGTCACCTCCTACTCCAATTGGAGCTGACTGGTATGAGTCACCTGCTACTCCTGTGGTAGGTGGCTGGGCCGAGTCGTCATCATCGCCTGTGGAATCATAACAAGATGACTCCGCACCAAAGGGTCTGACGACGCGTCAAACAACTCCGTCATCACCTCTTTGGTTGTCACATGAGAGTTCGAAAGATTCACGGACGTGGCCCCGGTTTGGGAGTCACGTAAAATACGGGGTGCGTCTTCATATACGGGGGAAGGGTGAGCCTATAATCTAGGTCCTTAACCTCTTCTACCACCGCCCCAAACAAACGTGAAAACAACTTCGTAGTACCTCCAGGTAGTACAGAAATTGTATTCTTAAGTAGGGTAGCAGTACTTAATAGTACTTTTCACCCACTCTGAAGCGTTCATTATTTTTGCGACCATTTTAGTCCGCATATTCTTTTTGCTTGTCCTGTGCGTTTGCCATCGCGTCACGGACTTTTCGTGTGATGGCTAATCGCTCATCCACAAAGCGTTGAGCCCCGCTCACGCTTTTAGCATCAAACTCGCCTATGATACCACCGGGAGGTCGGTCATAAGACGTAGTTTTATTGACCACTTCTAAATTGGCAGGGTTACTAGGGCATGTTTCTGTCTTTGAGATGATACCCTCGGGGTCATCGTCATAAAGACGACACGATGCCTCGCTTCCGCACCGAGCATAGTGAGGGGCCCTCCCCCACTTGGCACAGTCCGTTAATATAAAACAGTGTATCACCCGTACTGGCGTGTACACTGTTATTTATAGCGAACTCCACAAAGAGCAATTGCTTGCTCCACTCTTTGGGAGTTGCTATAGTGCGTAAGACATCCGCCTCGCCCCGATTGGCACGTTCTGTTTGGCCATCGGTCTGGGGATGATCTGCGTTCGACATGTGGAACTTGCTACTTAGCAGCTCGAACACATGCCGCCAAAAACCAGACGTAAACGTGGATCCCGGTCCGATACTATGGACTCGGGCATCCCGAGTAGTCGGTAAACATGATCCAGGAACAAGAGAGATGCCTCCTTTCCTGTGATCGATGTTTTACATGGTGCTAAATGCACCATTTTGCTCAGTCTGTCTACAAAGACGACGAGCCCGTCCGACCCTTATGATCGGGCGGCATGCCAAACATGAAGTCCAGACTTACTGACTTCCAACAGTTGCTTGGAAACGGTAGCGGCTTCATGGGCGCTTAATGCGCTGACACTGTTCGCAAGAGCGAATATAGTTGGCCACCCATCTATATAGTTGTGGCCACCAAGATCCCCCTGACACTCGTATGAATGTCTTTTCACGGCCCAGGTGCCCACTAGATGGCGCATCATGGAGCTCGTAAAAGATCATCAGCTTGAGATCTTTGTCATGAGGCACATAGATTCTCAATGATTCATAAGGTGACAGCTGATGCCATCACAGGTCATCGCTGTAGCTAAAGCGATTTAGCTTAGCTTTTAGGTGCGACGTAAGGGTTACTTTTCGTCCACCAAAGTGATCCGAAAGCAGGCAACAATAGTCGTCCTGACTGTAGCTGTCTTTTATATTTCAGAGGCTAAAGCTCGTCACGTGGTATGTCTTCATGGCTGCCAACGTTGACGGCTGAACTTGTGCTTTAGCACTAGACACACATTCCTGGTCTAACCTCGTAGTCTGGTCTGCGAGATAAAGCGTCAGCCAAGACATTCGACTTACTGGGCTTGTACTCAATTTTGAAATTAAATTCAGAGAGGAATGTAAGCCATCTTGCCATTGTAGGCGAGAGGTGTGGTGAGTTTATTGCGGTCCGCAGTGATGCGTGATCCGTATAAACCACAAATGGTTCGGTGCCCGATAGGTGCACACGAAACTTGACAAGAGCATACTTTATTGGTAGTAACTCTTTGTCATGCACAGGGTTATTCAGTTCCGCGGCTTTTAATAGCCGTGACTGATAAAAGATGACATGGTCAACGCCGTCGTCATCCTTCTGCATGAGCGCGCTGCCGATTGCAAAATTACTTGCATCGCAGGCGACGCTAAAGTGCTTATGCCGCGTCTGGCAATGCCAAGACCTGTGCCTCTGTGAGAGATTGCTTTGCTGATGTGCAAAGCATCTTCTTGATTTTTTAACCAAACCCATTCTGTGTTTTTTAAAGGGAATCAGATAATGGTATAGTTTGCTCAGCATAATTCTTGCTATACTTATGCAAGTAATTAGCGAGCCAAAGGAATTGGCCCAAATCCTTCTTATGCCGTGAAATTGGCCATTACTTTACTGAGTTTATCTTGTCTGGGTCTGCTCGTGCACTATGGCTACCTACGAAGCAACCCAGCACAGGTATCTCAGGGACCCCTATGACGCACTTTTGCAAGTTGACGTACAATTGGGCGTCCTTCAAAGTCTGCAACACAGCGTCTAAATGACGCTTGTGCGACTCTATTGCGCTCAGCCCGTCCTCGGCCCTACTATGCACGAATACATCGTCAAAGTAATGAGGCGCGTAGGCACGGTGCTGACGCATCACGTGAGCCACCACTCGGTTGAATGTCGCTGGTGCGTTTTTCAAACCTTGGGGCATCACAAGCCACTCCCAAAGCATACCGCTTGGGGTGCTTACTGCCGTTTTGGCTACATCGGACTCTCTCATGAGTACCTGATAGTA